>NC_056733.1:1590957120-1591009620 GCF_019279795.1 Protopterus annectens
TGTACCCTGAAATTCAAGGACCTAAGAGCAAAGGTCGATGAAGCAATGACTCACTTTCCAAACCTGTTCATAATCTGAGACTGGGTTAGGAGGGTGGACAGTGGAACTCTCCTCAGCAAGTTCCTTTTCTCTGGCCACTGCCACCACCATGGCATCTACTGCTAAACCCTTTCCCCAATGTGGTTGATCTTCAGGAGCTGTTAAAATTTTATCTGGCCTCTGAGGAATTGGCTGTATGGAATCAGGAGCCGTCCACGCCTGCTGCTCTATAAGCTTAATAAAGTCGTCAGCGGGTATGGTCATCCATGAAGTAGATGGGCGAGCACTGAAAGCCTGCAAGAACACACATTCCTGAGGGGATGGGTTGGTTTACTTCCAGTCACCCCTGTGTTTCAAGATTTCTAGGATGCCTCCAAAACAGACATCTTCAGGGGGTGACCGGGGGAAACCCTCCCCTTCATCATAATCTGTGTCGTCTGTGACAAATTCTTCTGGAGAATCTAGAAGCTTCCTCTTGCAAGTCTTCTTATTGGGTAGCTCCTCAGTGGGAATCTCTGAGAAGGACTCTGAAGAAGAAGGGCCCTGAATGGGAAAATCTTGTTGCTTTGGTGCTTGCTGTCTTGACATGAGAGTTAGTGGCAGCTGCTGTCCAGAAGGTACAAATATGTGACACTGATGTAGATGGGGCCAGCTGAGAGCCCACAGAGGCTAAAGCTCTCCCCATGATCTGGAAGGCAGGTCCCCCTGAAGAGGGATGGGAGCCCAGAACAGAGAAAGACAACCTTCAAAACCAGAGTCACACCATGCTCCACATGATCACCCTCCAAAACAAGAGGCAGGGGAGGGTCTGAAACTGTCAAGGTTCCAAGAGCCAAAGATGGCCCCGAACAAACAATCGGTACTGTACTGTAGCCCTCCTGAACACACAGTCAAACCATGGTCCTTGGGTGTCTATCAGATCCAATGGAGCTGAAGACATCAGAGCCGACCCCACTACCAAAGAAGGAGCTTCTATCAGCACCGAAACAACAGGGACCGGGACTCCAAACCTGGAAAGGAGGTCAGAGGAGGATAATCCAGAGGAGCCCTGGGAGAATAGGCTTCTGCTCCAGGAGGGAGGGAGTTCTGCATGGGTACAGGAAGACCCCTGGCTGCTTAAAGCTGATCCACCGATCTCACCATGTCCACTTCGGAAAGACTTCTGTTTGAATGGACCAAGATCCCCGAAGGAGACTCTGGCTTATCCACAAAAAGGACTGGGAAGTTGACTCAAAAATGGGTCTGGAAAAGGAGAATACCTTGTTTTGGGAGGTACAAATGCTTTGTACTTTGGCACAGTATACTGTGGAGCAGATGGAGAAGTTAGAACTGAGTGGGAAGTCAGTGATGCTGGTGCCGATGAGGTTGTTGGTGCCAAGACTGTCAAGGTCAGCGCTGAGGGGACTGCCAGTGCTGAGGTAGTCAAGATCAGTGCAGAAACCATTGGTAATGATGGAGACCTAACTGTTGGTGCTGAAGGTTGTTTTACAATCAGTTTGGGAATTTTACTCCTCGGTTCTGAAGACATAGATGGAACCGGCAATTTATGAGATTCGGAGTTTGGTGCCGATGGTGAGGTCAGCACTGAGTGGATTCTCTTTTTTGGTCCAGATTTGGAAGACCCTGGCTTAAAGAGGGCTTCATCAAAGGAGGATTTCAACAATCCTTTTAAAAGCAGCTTATTTTGCCATTCTGCCAAAGTTTGGGCACTGAAACCTTAGCAAATCTTACACAGTTTCTAATCGGGGTGCACCCAAGCAATATACACACGAAAGATGCCCATCTGAATTGGGCATATTTCTTTCACAATCTTGACACTGTTTGAAGCCTGACGTGCCCTTCTGCTTGTCCGCCATTTTTAAGTAATCACATACACACTCACTCTTAATAGACAGAATGAAAGAAAGAAACCTAGTACCAATAATGGCAAGGAGAAATACTTATAATAGGTAGATAAAAGAGGAAGATACCAGCGATGGTATCAAAGAGAGAAAAGGGGAACAAGTTACCAATGATGGTAACGTAGAATACTGTTAGGTTAAAAGGGAAGAGAAAAGATCACATACACACATACACACACACACACACACACACACACACACACACACACACACACACACACACACACACACACACACACACACACACTCACACAAAAGATACAATAGGAAGAAAATTCTTTTATAAAAAATATAGATTAAATTTTGACAAAATATAAAGGTATATAAGAGTTAAAATCTCCCTAAAGACTGTATTTCATTGATTTTTTTTTACACATCCAGGAGTTTAATCAGAAAATGTAATCATGCTCTCTAGATGCCATAGTTCATATACATATGTTGTTGTAATATTATAACGAATGTTACAGTTTCCTGTTACTGTGTGAACAATTGCTAGTCCAGTTGCTTTCTTAATCACTGCCTGCCATAGGTGGTCTTTTGCAGGTACTGAGACACTACTTCTGTTTCATTTAATACACAGTAGTGAAAGGAGATATAGCCTAGAATTTGTGATAAGTATTTTGTATCTTTAAACTAGGTTTTGGTACTGGTACAGATATTGGCACCACCTGAGCAGGAGAAAAGCTTCCAAATCACCCATGTTTTGACTTACAGCATTTGGAAAAGCCAAATTCAGCTCTGACTGTGTGTGTGTGTGTGTGTGTGTGTGTGTGTGTGTGTGTGTATGACTGAATTTGAAGAGGTTTAAAAGACTCTGCATTGATTAGAAAATGTATTTTTCACTGCTTTTATTCCGTAAAGAGAAATAAAACCCATCAGTTGCAAAGCAGTGTTGCTGGTTGCATATCTCCCACCATGCAGATAGACAATAAGTTCCACTGTGACATCATGCCTCTAGATATTTGTTGAATGACAGAATTTTGGCTTGATGTAAGGTGTCTGTACAAGGTAATGGGAGGGTTTTGCTAAGCAGATGTAAAGACAGAGGGTTTACTATCAAAATGTTGACCAGCACAACATCGAAGTAAAGGGCGAATGTCAGATTAATCGACTGCACACAATGTCGAATATGCTGAACGAATTCAGCAGATTCAACATTGTTGTCGAACACGACTGCCATATAAGAGCACACTTAATGTGAAACTCCTATAGTTAACACCACAGTTTTGCAGGGGAGCAAGTCCCCCTGCACCCTCCAAACCCCCTGCTAACTATATATTCCAACTCTGCGATTGCACTATGGTGAGGAAAGGCATGAATATCCCACACCGCACTGTACCGTGATTTCTGTGCAATTTTTCGAGTTCATATCAACGAATGCACTGTAGCATTTGCTGATATGCCTTTCAAACATGGTATGTGTGGCAACACGGTAATTTGGACATCTGTAATTCATTTTTCTGTGTTTACCCACAGTTGGCTTCATTTGGGCTTCATCCTGATGATCAAATCATGCCGGCCGTGGGCAAATCCTGTGATATCACACTCAGTCATGAGTTATTGCTAAACAAAGGATGTGGATCCAAAAATAAATGCATTTTCTCGTGAAGGAGCAAAGTCAGCACCCTTGACAGTACCTTTAATTTGGTGATACCAGTTGGTGTGAATTACAAAAAAAAATAAAATGAAAAAAAAAACAAGAGTCCAGTGAAATAGGCTTTGTAACAATGGCCCTGAGGCTTCACCACTTATACATGAACTTGATGTATGAGATAGCAACCAGTATATTTCTTCTTTCTGTATAACATCCAAAATCAGTTATAAAAGTATATCCAGAATTCCTCCTCTAGGACTTCTGCAGCCCCACAGATTTAATCTCATAATTATGAATTACTTTGCCTACAGCTTAAGTGTAGTTGCCAAAACATGATGTTATGGACCTCCCTTTAGTAGTGTTCCATGCTGACTGTTCTGTGTCTGAGGCTGTTTTTATATAATGAAATGGTGCCTGGTTCACTTCTTCATCATGTCACTAGTACTTTGAGTTATGGAATACAAAAATGTCAAACATCAAATAGCAGAATTAATTTTACTAAATGAATATTGCATTAAAAGGCTGTCTCATGGAGTATTTGTTTTGACTAATGTAATTACTGTTGACTTTTCCTATTTGGAATTTGAGCAATTCTGTTTTGGGAAGGTAAATCTCCCCTCTGCACTATAATTACTTTATTGTCTTATTTAAGGTGTAATTCAACATTTTGTTTGGTATTCTGTTTGTACAGTGGTAATTACTGTGCGTTTTAAAATTCTCTGATATGCACAGAGCCGGATCATGGTCAAGTGGAGCCCTAGGCAGCTCCCCCCCCGCAGCCATTTCTGTATCCCATTACTTGGCTGTTTCATCATAAACATTGTTCAAATCTGTCAGTGTGCATAATATTTTCTTCTTTACTTCTATAATGATTACAAATATTTGGATTTAATTTAAAACTTTTATTTCAGGTTTTGTAGCACAAACACTGATAGCCATTTACTAAACAAAACAATATAATCTAACATTGAAAACAGACTTAGCATGAAGAGTAAAATCCTCTGCCCTTAAAAGTCGCATTCTTTGAAATGGCATTGAAACCCACATTCAAATAAAATACGTTTGGCTGATGGAGGATTACATTTATATATGGGCTTTTTTCAAAACCGTAGGCCTCGTGCACACATTTTAGGACCATGCATACATGCATATGTTCTTTGATTCATCTGATTGTATTAAATTATATTCCTTGTATAATACAGCACCACTTGTTAGAGTGTTTTTTAAACTTGGAGTTTTGAACATTCTTCCAGTAAGCAATGAAACAAAACATATGAACTAATAATGAAAAAAAAAAATATCCATTTCAGAACATTTCAACCATAGAAGGCAATTCAAGCTTCCGTCATTACAATCCACCAATCTCAGTAAATATGCAAAAATCTCTGCAGAGGTAAGTCATCTGAATAATTCTACTTTAAAGAGATCTGTAACTAATGAAGAGGTTCCTACTGACAAACAACTTTACATTTCAGCCTTTTATGTACAGAATCCTTTAATAAAATGGCTGGTGTCATTTTTTTCACCATTGATTACATTTCAGAAATGTTTGATTTCTTACAGAGTAATGATCAATATTTGATTGTGTCTATCAACAAGATACATATTTCATACAAGATAAACTATATTATAAATTATATTAATTTTAATAAATTATATTATAATTATATTGTTTGAGGACTTTTACATGGCTCTATAGAGTCTCACAACTACAACGTTTTAATGAATAAACATCCCAGGGTACCTAGTATTTTTGGTCTACTGAAGGTACACAAAAGTATACGAGAACCTCCATTAAGGCCCATTGTCGTGGCTCCAGGGACTAAAATTCATCCACTAACACTATGCATTGCTACATGCCTGAAACCCTTTACATACATGAGAAATAATTTATTAAAGGATTCCTGGGAATTCTTGGGGCAAATTCAATAGGAGCTATGGGGGGTTATGGGGGAATCTTATCAGTTTCCTCATAATAGATGTAGTTGATCTGTTTACTTGCACCCCCAAACAATTGGTTTAGGCTGTTTTTGTGACTCTCTTTTGGATTGTGTTTTCTTGAAACCCCCCCCCCTCCTTCCCTGAACATTAAAATTATCCATGATTTAATGGAAGTTGTCTTAAATAACAACTTCTTATATTTTGATGGAGAAATGAGCAAGCTGAGGAGGTAGCAATGGGTGTAGCATGTGCCCCCATTTATTCAAACTTAGTAATGTAGTCATGGGAGAAAACATTTGTCTTTGATTCCAAATGCACATCAAGTTGGAAACTCTGCCTTAGATATGTGGATGCTATATTGATTATTTGGAACAATAACTTTGATAAAGTAGCTGAATTTATGGAATATTTAAATAATTCTACCACTTCTTTGAAACTTGCATATACCCCTAAGTCAGATGAGATTGATTATTTAGATGCAGCTGTCAGTAAAACAGATAAATTTATTTGTACCTCATATTTGTAGGAAGCCAACCTTTTCCAACAGTTACTTACACTACTCTAGTTATCATACGTTTTCATGTAGGTGCAACTTGGTTAAAGGGCAATTTATTAGTCTTTCTAGAATGATTGCCAATAAAGAGACTTTTTATTGGAAAAACAAAACTGGAGAGCGTCTTCATTGAAAGAGGATATCCCATTGATGTTACAATTAAAATTAGCCCTGAAGTTTTTGATGAATGGGGAAGGAAGTTTGTACCGTTATTAGGTAGTGGTTTATTAGAAACACATTTATTATTATCCCATAAAATAACTGAGGGAAGAACAGTAAAGAAACCAATATTTTCCATTAGGGAGACTAATGGGGTATTTGAACAAGCTATGGTATTAGAATACAACACTAATTCAACCTTTATTACTAGCATTATAAGAACTAATTGGAATATATTCAAAGCTGATACAGGAGTTTTAAATAAACTAAGTCATGGTCCAAAATTTGTTTATAAAAATGGAAAACAATTAAAAAAGATGTTTTGAGACAACAAAGGCTGGAGCTTCAAGAGAGTTTACAGCACCTTTAAAAGGTGCAACTGCTTGTGGTTGTTGTAAACAATGTAGTTTTATCAGTACTGACATGATGGTGATATTAGGCAATGAACAGAAATCTAGAGTTTATACAGTTAACGGGAAGTGTGGTATTAATGGAATTGTTTATTTAGGTACCTGTACAGAATGTCAGGCATTTTTACATAGGATAGATGGAAGGACCTTTAGTAAAATAATTTATGAGCATTGTTATGTTTTTTTTTAAGAAGGAAATAAAGAATGTACTGTATAAACATAACCATGAGGAACCACACGCTGTCCAGGTCAAGAGTGTGTTCCAACTATTTATTAGAAAAACAACAAGTTAAGCACTTTTGTCCCCTCAAGGACTTCATCAGAACCTGATGCCATATAAAATCACATGACTTGTATACAACTTAAAACATACTTTGGTTTGTTCCACATGTAAAAAAAATCAAGGCTGCCATTACTCAAAAGGTTGCCAAAGGTCCGGGGTGGGGTGGGGTGGGGTGGGGTCCATGAACAAAGAGAATTAATGTGGCAGCAACTGAGGTTAGATGCTTCAACTCCCCCCCCCCCCCACCGGGTATTAACAAACATATTATAATTTTTCCAGCCTTGAAGATGAGATCAGTTTATTACTACTTGAGTGTTATTTTTTTTTAAAGCCCAATTGTTTTATTAAAATTTAATTTATCATACATTTAAGTACGGGAAATAGCATTCTAATGTTGTGTGAAAACCTATTCTATATTTTCATATTATTTAATACAAGATTGATTTTTAAGAATGATGCAATGAGAAGCTTAATACATTGGTCATGTATTGTCTTTTTAAAATTCAGTTAATATTCAAAGTCAATAACCATATACAAAGTTAATGCCAGTGAGGGTCCATTATGGTTTAAAATGGTTTATTAAAACAATGTTTCATTTTTTAAATTGTCAACTCGTAGTACGAGCAGCACCAGTTACATTCTAAGTCACATGGTATGTTACAAGGTTTTATAAACTAAGTTAGCAAGTAATTTTATTATCTGTTGAAATCTTGATGGACAAAAGTGTCTGTATATGTTATGTATTGTGATACATGGTCACTAATAAACATTTTTAATTTGTTTTTGGCTCCTAATACTTTGTATTTGACTGATTTTTAGTTGCATAATTTACTAACATGTTAGCCAAACTAAGGCCATTTTACCACACCTTACTCTGTACACTAACCAAAGGACTGTATGGGGTTGCTTGCTTGTCTGTCTCTCATGGAGTTCTCCACATTTGAAATCTTTGTGAGAAGTAGTGGAAGGAAGGGAAAGGAAAGTTAAGCATGACTGGTGTCATAATGCATGCAGAGTGTGTCCTTAAAGAAGAATTAGAAGTTTTTTTTTTAATTAAATTAAAATGTTCTTGCATCCCTCTGCCAGCATATGGTCCCCAGCCAGTGGACCCTAGGAAGCTGGCTAGGTTACTTAGTGCTGGATCTGGCTCTAGATATGCAGTTCTATCAAGTAAAAATGGGACATAAGAAAAAATGACTTTTTAGTTCTGTTGCATAACACTGAGAATGGAATTACTGTATATAAGGAGTTTATACGGCACTCTTCCATCTTTTTGAGGTAAAAAAAAAATTATTCACAAACTTAACAGCATGAGTGTGCTAAGATTCCTAGTAATGTAGAACAGTAGATTTACATTTGTCGTAAGCCTATCTTAACTGCATTTGTTTTCCTGTTTTGTGATGTATGAAATTGTAGAGGAGGCAACACATGTTTTGATAGTCTCCATTTAACTTTTTTTTTAATTTGGAAATTAAATCAGCTTTCATGAATTTCCAATTATTAGCCTATGTATTAAAACATTTTTAGTGTTCAAGGCAGGTGTTATGGGTAGCTTTACTAGTTTCATGTTGTTTTAACTTTAGTAGTATAGTTAGATAAATTTTCATGGGCTGCCACGGTGGTGCAGTGGTTAAAGTCGTCACCTCACAGCAAGAGGTTCTCCAGTTCGATCCTCGGCTGGGGTGCCTTCTGTGCAGAGTCTGCATGTCCTTCCCGTGGTTGCGTGGGTTTTTTCCGGGTGGTCTGGTTTCCTCCCACATCCCAAAGCCATGCTGTAGGTGGATTGGACACTCTAAATTGGCCCTAGGCGTGTGTGTATGTGTGAGTGCCTTCTGTGGAAGGTTGGGCGCCGGGCTGGTAACTCCACACCGTAAAAACTCTACTGCCAATCATGAGCAGACAGGTGATACGCTGTGGCGACTCCTAACCGGGAAAAGCCGGAAGAAGAAGAAGTTAGATAAATTTTCATGTCATTTTCATGTCAAGTGCACAGCTATGAATTTAGCATTTTAAGCTACTCAGTGCTAATTAAGCCATATGTAATTGAGCAGTACTTTGGGCATCTTTATGTGCATTACATGAGTTTACCAGTAGTATGGTAGTAGAGTCATATTTTTGTTTTGTACATATTAATTAATATAACTAAATTTAATGAGTACGGCAATAAATGGGTACTGAGACTGATCTTGTGAGCTCTTTCTGATGCCACAATGTGTGGAAAACCAACTAAATTTTTTTCTACTGTTTATGAACATCAGTCTCTTTTTCTGTTTGGCTCACATAACATTCTTCCATTTACAGTTTAGTTTTGATACAGATATATATATATATATATATATATATATATATATATATATATATATATATATATATATATATATATATATATATATATATATATATACACGCACATATACATATACATACACAAAACAGCACACCATGTGGCAGATGTCCCTGCTACATGTTCAAAGGTGTAGTAATCAGTTGCTCATTGCCCAGTAACCTACTTCAACCATTTATAGGGTTTTGAAGATGCTAGGACTTAACCTGAAAAAAAGAGGGCCAAGGCGTGGAAACTCATTATGGACAGGATGGCAGTCTGTTGCAGTGTAATCTAACACATGCACACCATCAGGCAATTTGGAAAAACCCATGTGGATGCAGGGAGCACATAAAGACTCTGCACTGAAGGGCACTCAGTCTTTGCCATGAGGTGGCAGCATTATGCTCAAGGCAAATGGATGAGTGGTCGTTGCCTCTGGCTGTGCATCTGAAGGGTCCCATGCACATGTAGCGAGTGTCACTGTACTGAAAACCAAATTGCTGATTTAAATTTTAAAGTACAAAAATATATGTTTATGTATTCAACAGATATGTTTCTGTGAATCACTGGTAACATACTGTTTTGCTTGTTTGAGGATGCCATAGTCATACAAGATAGACAGAATAAAGGGGGGGAGACTGCAGTGTGTGTGTGTGTGTGTGTGTGTGTGTGTGTGTGTGTGTGTAGATATATATATATATATATATATATATATATATATATATATATATATATATATGTATATGTATACATACACATTTTGGGGGATGATGTAGTATGATGTTGGTTTCTCTTTAACATACACTTATAAAAAGCAATCTGTATCTACCTTTGGGTATATAATTATGAGTGCATATCACCTTGTATCAGAAATTACTGGTTGTATTTATGCTTTGCTTAATCCTAATGCTTTATTAGTTTTTGATGTGTTCCAAAGGGTACATTCTGTCAGCTTTTGGGTGTGTTGTAAAATTTACCCAAAGTGTAACCTTTCATGTCTTGTTGCATAAGCCATATAGGTACCTTTAGCTATGTTTTAGATATTTTTAATACAGAAGTGCAAACAGCAGTCTGAAGACTTCAGACATATTGCCAGTTTGAGCATAAGAATATGTTTTACAGTATTGTAAGCTCAGCCTACTTGTGATGTATTTACAAAATATTTACATTATAAGACAAGTCAGAGATCATTGGTCATGCTGGCCTGTTCTAACAAAGGAGTGGCTGTGTTCATATATGGCTACCAGGCTAGATGAAATTGTGATGTTTTAACTTATTTAAAGAAAATAAATAAAATGTCCACTTTACCCTTTTTGTCTTTTGAGTCTATGCTAGAAGACTTTGTAATACAGATGTCCTGTCTTAAGGAAGACCGCATTATTGTCATGTTTTTAAGCTTTAAAATTATGTAAGAATGTTTTAAGTGCATTACAAAATCTTTCTGTTAGCCTGACTTGTAACTGCAGCTGAAAAAGGCACATAAAATCTATTTTAAAAAGCCAGATAAATATTACATCTCACATGAAAAATAATAAGACATTTAATATATATACGTACAATATATTGCAACAAAATGTTGACTTTTGCCAGACTACTGGGAAAGCTGTCATTGTATTAAAGACACCGTGAGAGAGACAGAGAAAATCTTTGTGTGGTGAGTGATGGTAAATGAGATGGATTTTACTTTTGCTTATTTAAGTGACTAATGTTCTTCATGTTTCACTGTTGCAGTCATCTCACTTGGGTTATCTTCCTGCAGGTAACTCTCAGTCGGCCCGAATACCAGAGTCTTAGGATTTCTGCGTCGGATGCTGTTGCCACTTCCATAACATCAGGGGTATAAAACATGCAGCTGATGCCATTACATCAGCTTTTCTTGCTGTGTGGGAGCCCAAAGCAGAAGCAATTTGCAAGTGCCGGTCAGCCGCTACCTGAAATTTTCATTTTTCGAGTTTCAAACATGAAGTCTTCTAAAGCTAAGTACCCCGTTGGGGATCCTTTTTCCTTGCTCTAACCGATGTCAGAAAAAGTTAACAATTGTCTTGCCTGTGGAAAGCAAATACCTCACAGAGATTTTCATTCTTACTGTGTCATCTGTTTAGGCCCAGACCACGACATTCCTCTCTGCAGGTTTTGTGCCTTGTTTAACTCCCAAACTATTAGTCGGGCTATCTTTGTCGCTAAATTATTTCGCGCTCGTTCTCCGTATTCCGAAATGGCTTCAATAAGCCATCCGACTGCCGATCTTCTGAAAAAAACATAAGGATAAAGACAGAGGCAGACCGCATAGGTCCAAAACTGCCGACGACACTTCCATTAAGCTAGTCGCCAGTCTGCCAGTACTCAGTGAGGTGCCTTCACAGCCCCTGATACCCGCTTCTACAGATTTGCAGGCCTCTGCTGAGACCCATTTGGGTGTCTGGTATGCTGCGAGATGCTTCTTCAACTATGAAACCTGCAGATGTCTCTACCTTGGATGGGTCCGGAGCCGCTATGCAGGCACCGGCTTCTGAGAGTGTATTCCGACCTTCCAATGTTCACATTAAACCGACAGCTTCGTTTTTGACTAAAACAACCAAGTTTCTCAGGCCCAGAGTTCACACTACTCCTAGAAAACCCGCAACCAAAGTGCATGCTCAAGCTCCTTTGCTACAGAAACAAATGCTTAGAATGACTGAATACCTTATAACTTTAATTAGGGGAGGCCAGCCTTCCCCCTCTAAAAGACAAATAATTGTTTTTTCTTCTGATTCTAGAGACCTTGGAGTCCGATGACTCTGATCCCTCTGATTACTAGGACATACCCTTATCTACCTATGAGGATTCAGATGCAGAGGATTCCATACCCTCTGCCTCCTCTCCAGCGGACCTTTCTTTTGGTGAAACCTTGCATACTTTAACAGAGCATTTCCACTGGGAATGCCAGGAACGACCCTCAGTCCAAAAAGAGACTCAGAGAAATTTTAGACTTGCCTCAGCACAAGCCTTTAGCTATACCCCCTGTCCTGGACAGTGTAGATGATGTCTTCATGGAATCCAGTCTTACTCCCGATACTTTACCATCAGCTCCTAGAAAGCCTGACAGGTATTACAGACTACCTGACTCTCAAAAAATTATCTTTAAGAATCCCACTGCAGATCCAGAGACTATTTCCCAGGGATCTAAAGGCATTAAGGCTACTACAGACAAAAACCCTACCCCTTCGGACAGGGATTCTAGATCTCTAAACAGATGGGGTAAGACGGTATATACCTCTGCAACCCTTGCCATCAGGGCTTTGGATTACCTGTTTCATGTGTTGAAGTACCAGCAGCATATTATGGAACTAATTAAACAAAAAATGTTGCTTCCAGATTGTACAGAAAATAAAGATTTACAAGAGTTAATGCATTCTGCAAACCAGGTTAGTAAACATACTTTGCAGGGTGGTTTTGATGCCTTAGAAGCATCTTGCAGGGCTGCTGTCACTGGGTTTGTACTGAGAAGGCATGCTTGGCTGAAGGAGCAAATCTTGCCAGACCATGTCAAAGCAAAATTACTAGATGCTCCATTAAATCAGGAAAGTTTGTTTGGCACAAAAGCAGAAGAAGTTCTTAAAAAGATAGAGGAAAAAGCTAAATCTATGCAAGCTGTTAAATATTTCTTACAGGTGCAGCCACCTAGCTTCAATAGACATTGGCTTTCTAAAAACTGGTCTTTTCCAGTCCTTCCCAGGCATTCTCAGTCCAAACCCAGGGGCAACAGGTCACCAAGACTACAGTCTCAGGGTATGCAGAGATCTAAACAATGGAGTGCTCCCTCCTCTAAAACAGGGAGTGGTAAGCCACCTCCTTATGGAAAAAGTTCACAATGACTTGTCTGTCTTCATTCCCAGCAAGGCCCAAGTACTTGCACCCCTAGGAGAAAAACTCACCCTGCATGCAAAAAACTGGATGTCCATTACCCAGGACCGATGGGTCCTAAACATTATATCCCAGGGATACAGATTCTACTTCACTCACTGCCAACTCCAAGCAGTGGGCAGGGGCTCAAAAGCAAGTATTTTCTCTTCTCAGTATTAGGGCTATTTAACCTGTGCCAATAGAGCAAAGGGGACATGGTTTCTACTCCAGATTGTTCCTGGTGCCCAGAAAAGAGGGCTCTTGGCACCCTATCCTAGCTCTGTCAATTCTCAACACCTTCCTGGTGGTCCCAAAATTCAAAATGCTGACTCTGCAACAGCTTCTTCCTATGCTAGCCAAAGACACCTGGCTAGTTACCCTAGACTTAAAAGAAGCTTATCTGCACATCCCCATAAGGGAATCTTGCAGGAAATATCTACGTTTCAGGGCAGGCTCTATGCACTATCAGTTCTTGACTTATCTACTGCATCCTGGGTATTCACAAAGTGCCTGGCTCCAGCCATTGCATACTGCAGGCAGAGAAATATTCAAATTTACCCATACTTGGATGATTGCCTGATTCAGGCAGACAGTCAGGAATTGCTACTTCAGCAACTGGCATTTGTAAAGAGACTTCTAACTTATTTGAGGTACACCATCAATGAAAAGAAATCGCAACTGGTGCCCAGCCAAAAGATTGTATTCCTGGGAGCAAGCTTGAACACAATTTCCCAGATGGCATTCCTCACTCCAGAAAAATAGGTTTATTTGACAAACTACTTTAAACTAATGGCCACCAAAACCTAGCTATCTGCAAGAAAAATACTGCAAGCGTTCGGGTTCATGGCCTCATGTATTCTACTAATTCCATATGCAAGACTCCATATGAAGAAACTTCAGTGGTACT
This sequence comes from Protopterus annectens, assembly GCF_019279795.1. Classification (NCBI taxonomy): domain Eukaryota; kingdom Metazoa; phylum Chordata; order Ceratodontiformes; family Protopteridae; genus Protopterus; species Protopterus annectens. The sequence goes on from NC_056733.1 coordinate 1,590,971,116, forward strand.
TAAAAAGTCTCTGGTATCAACATTCTCAGGACCTGGAAACACTGATTCCCATCATTCCTTGTCTAAAGGCAGAGTTCCTTTGGTGGGCAGAAGCATGCAACCACAACAAGGGACTTCCTTTCACTCAACCCCTCGCCGCCCAAACCCTGACAACAGATGCATCAGACTATGTGTGGGAGGCTCAAATTACAGGCAAATGCATTCAAGGCAAATGGAGCCCAGGACAAATTCCCCTGCATATCAATCAAAAAGAGATGTTAGCTGTACGGAATGCTCTGACAGCCTTCAAATACCTTATCCTTCTAGGACAACTCCTGATAAAGACAGACAACACCACAGTTATATGGTACATAAACAAGCAGGGGTAACTCATTCCTTCCCACTCTGCAGGTTAGCCATGGCCCTGTGGAACACAGCCTTGAGCTACCAAGTGCACCTGCAAGTTCAATTCCTGCCAAGCAAACAAAATTCACAGGTAGACGAGTTAAGCAGAAATCTACTAGACCCACAGGAGTGGAAGCTGGAACCCAACTCATTCAAACTTCTTATCCACAGGTGGGTGACTCCAGAGGTGTACCTCTTTGTCCCCCCCCCCCAAACCATCAATTGAGCAAATTTTGCACCAGAAATCCACACAGCCAAGCATGGAAAGTGGATGCCCTATCCTTTACATGGGAAAACCTCTCAATTTATGACTTTTCCCCCTCTGCCCCTCCTCTCAAAAGTACTACTCAAGATCATACAGGACAGTCTGAGGACAATCCGTATTGCCCCAGATTGGCTATGCCAGCACTGGTAACAACTTATATGCAGTCTGACAGCAGTGCCACCCTGGCACCTACATCAGACACCTTCTCTGCTATCCCAGCAGGAGGGACAGATTTTGCATCCACAGCTGCAAACCCTGAACCTTGCAGTCTGGCTTATCCCCTGAATACACCACCAGCAACCTTCAGCAAACAGGTACTGGATGTCATCCTTGAGGCCAGAAGGCCTAGTACTAGGAAATCCTATTCAGAAAAGTGGAAAAGATATTGTTCTTGGAGCCAGTCTCAAGGAAAGGACACAGCTGTGCCCACCTTACCTCAAATCCTGGATTACCTAGCAGAGCTATTCCACAAAAGCCTGTTCTTCTCATCAGTTAAAATTCATGCCTCTGCCATCTCAGCTCATTACAATACTGAGCCACCTCTATTTTCTCACCGTCTCAAACAGTTCCTGAGAGGAGCTAACAATGTAAGGCCCCCAAGGAGAGCTCCCACCCCTGCCTGGGGCCTTGTACTAGTAAAGCTCAAGCTTCCCCCTTTTGAGCCTGCTGCTGCAGCAGAGTTAAAATTCCTCTATTGGAAAACAGCCTTACTTCTAGCCATCACTTCAGCAAGAAGAGTGTCCGAGTTACAGGCACTAATGGCTGTGGAACCCTTCATTATTTTCCATGTGGACAGGGTTTCCCTCAGGACTAACCCATCATTTATGCCCAAGGTGGTATCCAGCGTGGCTTTAAACCAATCCATCCGTTTACCAACCTTTTTCCCTAATCCTCAGAATAAAGGGGAAAGGATTCTGCACTCCTTGGATGTGCACAGACAGCCCAGGTTCTACCTTGACAGAACCAAACCTTTCAGAAAATCTGACCAGCTGCTAGTCAGCTTTGCTACAGGGGCAGAGGGCAAGGCCATTTCAAAGCAAACTATTTGCAAATGGATAGCACACTGCATCCATTTCTGCTACAAACACCATGGAAAACCTACCCCACAGGGGATCAGAACTCATTCCACTAGGGGCTACCTCAACCTCTGCAGAATTTCTCAGGGGAGTCCCTACTAGGGACATCCTGGAAGCTGCAACCTGGAGTTCTGTACACACCTTCATCAAGCATTACCACTTACCTATTTTTTCTAAATCCAGAGATGGATTTGCCACAGCAGTCTTACAAGGCCTGCTAGTCAGCCCCAATACTTTTTGACTACCTCCACCCTTCCTCAGCTTTGGGAATCAACCCAAGTGTGATGACTGCAACAGTAAAACATGAAGAACATAGTACAGTTGTGTACACTTACCATAAATGTAGATGTTCGAGTGTATTCACTGTTGCAGTCCTGGTTACCCTCCCTCCAGCCCCCTGACCTTTCTATTCTTTCTACCTATCCTCTTTTTGGCCATATCTTATGGCAGTGGTATTTACATTTTACTGTAGGTGTTCCACACCATGTAATTCCTTCCTGTTTTGGGGGATCCTGACATCTGGGGCAAGAAAAACTGATGTAATGGCATCGGCTGCATGTTTTATACCCCTGACGTCATGGAAGAGGCAACAGCATCCGATGCAGAAATCCCAAGATTCTGGTATTCGGTCCGACTGAGGGCTACCTACAGGCAGATAACCCAAGTGTGATAACTGCAACAGTGAATACACTAGAACACCTACATTTATGATAAGTGTACACAACTGTACTTTGTATGTGCTTTTGATGTGTATGCTTTTATATGGTTCAGAGATTTAGTTTTCAGAATTGTAGAGTACAGAACTATAATTTAATAGTTTAGACCTATGTTTAATCAGGTAACTGTCTGACACCTTTTCCATATTGTCTCATCAGTTAGCACTATCCACTGGCTTAATTCAGTGTAGGTGTCTGTTGAAAACTTACTAAGTGTAATTACTAAATAACTGTGTACATATAAGTAAACCACTGCATTTAAAAAACATTCTAATACTTGGGGATTAGTTTGGAGATGCATTGTATAATGATGATACAAGCTATTATTATCCCAGGCCCTACAGTGTATGTTTAAAAGCTTATTGTAAATATAACAGGTGTATAATCCTATCTGCTGTTACCAAACTTTGTTTGATACACAGGGACTGTCATTTTACAGACTTTGCCACTACTGCCAATGTATATATGGCAGTACGGGTTTTAAATCCATATCACTGGCATCAAACAATGTATGAGGGATGGCTAGTCTTAACAGAGCACAGTAAATGAGTGCTGCTGCTTCATGTAATAGACTGCACCTGCTATACTAAGGTAAGCTTTATACTGTACAGCTACAAATTAGAGATACAGTCACTAGTTCCCCAGAATTTCACCCATCTTAGACTAAGCCCAATGCATATCAGTACCCCAAATGCTGTTCACTGTTAAAGTAAGCTGGTCATTAAATTTTTGCATGGTGGAAATAGCCTGAGCAGTAACACTAAAACTCAAAAGCTGAGTTGTTGGTGCAGCATCCCAGACACAGCATTTCAAACTGAATAAGACTCTTTAATTGAAGTAAATAATATCAAGTAGTTGTTGTTGTTTGTCTTTTCGGCTTTTCCCAGTTAGGGGTCGCCACAGCGTAACTCCGGTCCACTAATGATTGGCAGTAGATTTTTATGGTGCCGGGTTGCCAGCCCGACGCCCATTCACGCATGTCTTTCGGAGGCCACTTGACCATGGGGAGGACATGCAGACCCACACAGAAGGCACTCCAGTCGAGAATCGAACAGGAGAACCTCTTGCTGTACCACCGCGGCTTAAGTAACATCAAGTAGTGTACATGGTAAAATCAAATATACAAGCAGCTTTAAACAAGAAAAATACAAAAGAAATCAGTTTTAGAACATGGTGTACAGAATAATTTTAACAGGTTCTGTGAACTGCTCTCTGTTAATAGCAGAAGAAATGTACTGAATTTCTACCTCTAATTTAGAAGTCCAAAAATAAGTAGTTGCATAATTTCCACAAGCAAATGGAATCCAGAGGTCTGACCAGAAATGTAATCTACCTGTCCAGCCCAAAAGTAAGGCACTATCTCTCTCGGCAGTTGCCCTTCTATACTTAGTAGTCCAAGGCAATTCTTTGTTCGCTGTACAATTTGGATTCTGCTACTCTTGTTGCCACAGACTCTTAACTGTGTGGCAAAATAGAGTGCAATGAGCTAGCATGCAAATAAGGCAATACATTTTTAGATGAATACGCTGCAAATGTGTGGAGTTTTTTAAAGCCAGATTAATTTCGGGTTCTAACAATGTTACTGAATTTTCAATTAAAGTAGACAGACATCCAACACTATTCACATTTGGCCAGTCTACATGGATACATGCTGCAACATTCACAACTTTCACATTTTTATGAAGAGAAAAAAGTAATACATAGCAGTCTTAGGAACATACACAGACTTGGTACTCATTCCAGTTGGTAATTTACAGAATTGCCATTTCACTGTTGGCATTTTGGGATGTGAAAAGAAACTGAACCACCAGGCAAACAACATACAGAATCATGGATGATGTGCAGAATATATTGTTGTCCTTCTGTTGTTACACTGGAGTAAATGCTGTAGCATTATGGCAACAGTAATGTAGTTAAAGGTGAAGCTGCAAAGAGGTAGAAGGACATGCCAAACCCCAGCAACCAACATCAGAACCAGAGGCTTAGAATATGAAAACACCATCCACATAGGGCAACAGTATTATGGATTTGTTTATGAATGAGCATTGTTGTCACAGTCAGAATTCATGGTGAGCTATGGCACAACTGAAAAAAAAGAGTTCCCACCACCTCAGCACTTTATACAGATAGCCAGCATATCCTAAATATTGTAACTAGAAATGTTTTGATAAAGTAAAAATACAGATGTTGGCATACTACAGTAATTTCAACAGATCTTTGAAATATCCATGTGTTTTATAAAGGCAGCACAGTTAGCTAGTTTTTAAACCATAATACAGAACAATCCAAGAACACAGTTTGTGCAGCAACCTTCTTCTTTCGGCTTTTTCCCGGTTAGGAATCGCCACAGCGCATCACCTGTCCGCTCATGATTGGCAGTGGTGTTTTACAGTGCCGAGTTGCCAGCCCGGTGCCCAACCTTCCACAGAAGGCACACACACGCACGCACTAACACCTAGGGCCAATTTAGAGTGTCCAATCCACCTACAGCATGAATTTGGGATGTGGGAGGAAACCGGAGCAACCAGAGGAAACCCACGCAACTTTGTGCAGCAACCTAAATTGTAGTAAAGGCATCCTAAAGCAAAGCTAAACTGTATTGCTGAATACTGCGTATAGTAAATGAGATAGCTATTCTGAATAATTGAATACTGTGACTATGAAGGGCTGAAACTGCCTCTAAGATCTTACACAATATTTAGTCAGATTTATGCAGTATTAGATGTGCAGTCAAATCAAGTATTACAACACCATTCAGCAGTTACTTAAGCCGTGATTTAATTTCCTGTATGGTACTTGGCACACCCCAAAGGGAAATAAAAAATCAGGGCCCCAGTAATACTCTGTGTTCAAAGATAGCCTAGTTTAGAGACTGATAATGATTTACAGTGATGCAATACCATTTTACATAGCGTTGTAAGCATAGTATGCCTCTGTCAGTCCATAAATAGCACCACACATCTGTGGGGGAAGAGTAGGTGCATGACTTCAAAAAATGTAACTTAGTGGGAAAAGGTACCAGTGCTTCAAGTGGGTAGCTGTCTGTCCTGCTTACTCCATTAATAAAGATAAAAAAATTTAACTTTATGTAAAAGTTGCTAATTTGAGGAGAGTTTAAATGTTTGCAAGTCTAGTAAATTAAAAGTTTTAAGTATAACAATGGTGGTAGATTTGGAGAAAATGGAAGTAGTGATTGTACAGTAGTTGATCGAAAGTGAATGTGGTCTGAATGAAAATGAAAACATAGAAAATGATTCAACTATGAAGCTTTATTTGAAGGCTATTTGGACTGCACTAGAAGCAGTAATGACTTGGCTAATAATGATGTTAGTCTGCTATGCAAACCAAGTGGAAAATGTTCACATTGATAACTTGAAAAAATGAATAAATACAATGCTAGTCCACTTAGAAAACACACAGACAATGGAATACCGAAGTGATATAATATCTCAGTCAAAGTGAACTTTATTGTCATTCAGATTATACAAGTTGTGCATCACTGAATGAAATTTCATTACTCTGTCTCAAGGTGGAGGCATTTCCACATATAGACAATCTACAGTACAACAGCTAATATTGACATGATACACTTTACTGTCTTAACCCTCGGTGGTGGTGCTGCGGTAGCGTTGTCGCCTCACAGTAAGACGCTGTCCAGTTCGATTCTCAGCTAGAGCATTTTCTGCATGGAGACATGCGTGAATGGACGTACCTTCATTGAAGGTTGTGCGTCAGGGCTGGTAACTCGGCACGTAAAAATCAACTACCAATCATTAGTGGACCGGAGTTCCGCTGTGGCCACCCCTAACCGGGAAAAGCCGAAAGACACAACAGCAACACTTTACGGTCTTAAACTCTAACTACTATATATATTGATTGCACATACAGGAGACTTTTTCCATGGTAGTCATTATTGCACATTTGCTTTACAGCTTTGATTAGTGCACAAAATATGAATTTAAGAATCTCAGTGGTGTTATTGCACAGAAGTATTATTGCACAAAAAATATATATAAGGTATTGTCGTTGGAATTTTCAGCAGCCTTTTTTGGAGTTCAGAGTTCAACATGGTAAGGATTTAGTGTGAGTTTAGTAGTGTACTGGCCTGTTCGAAGAAAGTCTTATTGAATCTGGCTGTTTTGCATCTCATACTGCTGTAGCATTTACCAGAAGATAAATAGGTGAACAGTCCATGGGCAGGGTGGGTAGTGCCTCTTTTTATCTTGTTGGTCCTGCAGAGACACCGCAGCAGGTATACTTTGGGTCTAAATGTCGAAATACCTAAACGTCGAAAGCAGTAAATATCGTAAAACAAAATACTGAAATGTTTTACTTGGCCATTTCACGTACACGACTTGAAACGTCACTCACAAGTTACTCAGTATATGTAAGACTGTAGATAGTATGCACCATTCACGTAGTTTGGAGTTTTCGTGCAACTTTCACATGTCTTTGTTTACTTCAGGTATGGTTTTGTTAGTAGGGGATATACTCTTTATTTCAGTTTACATGCACTAGGAGATCTATTGCACATTTAAGTCTAGCTGTAAGTGTTATTGGAAGTGTAAGTTGAGTGACGTGTTGCGCTGTAGTGGGGTATGTTTTATATTACATTCTTGGTGTTATCACACCGGGTGTTGTTTGCTGGGCCAAACAAAATAATTCGACATTTCGAGTATTGATGTTTACGTTGTTCGAAATTTAGGTATTTCGACAAGTAGGTGTTGACCATTACATATTCGACATTTACGTCTTTCGATTTCATGATATAGACCCGTATATTTCTTGGATGGCTGGGTCCATGGTCCCAATGATTTTCTCTGCTACCCTAAACACTTTCTGGAGTGCCTTTTGGTCTGAGGTGGAGCAGTTACCATTACCAAGTTACAATACTGTTGGTTAGTATACTCTCTATGGTGCCACTGTAGAAGGTGCTGAGGATTGGAGAGGGGAGGTTTACCTTCCTCATCTTTCACAAGAAATTAAGTAATTGCTGTGCCTTCTTTACAATGGCAGTAGCATTACCTTGTGATATGCACCCCCAGGAATTTTGTGCTTTCCACTCTCTCCACTATTTCATTATAGATTGTTAATGGAGAAATCAACAATGATCTCTTTGGTCGTGTTCATGTTTAGTGCAAGGTTGTTGTCACACCAGACGATGTGTTGACCAACATTCTCCCTGTAGGGTAATTAGTCATCGTTGCTAATGAGACCAAAGACAGTTGTGATGAGGTAGATAGAGTTAAGCTTGGCAGTGCAGTCTTGAGTTAACAAGGTGAACAACAGAGGGCTCAGAACACAGCCCTGAGGAACCTCCATGTCCATAGTGATGCTCTCAGAGGTGTTATTGCCAACGCATATTATCTGTGAGGAAGTCCAGTATCCAACTGCATAGGGGAGTGTTTATTCCCAGTTGATCAAGTTTCTTTATCAGATGTTAGGAGACCACTGTGTTGGAGGCTGAGCTAGTCTATGAACAACATTTGCACATAACAGTTCTTATTTTCCAGGTAGGCCATGACTAAATGAAGCGCCACTGATATAGCATCTTCTGTAGAGCAGTTTGGTCTATATGCCAACTGAAGTGGAGCTAAAGATGCAGGAAGGTTGGATGTTATATAGTGCTTGACTAGCCTTGCAAAGCACGTCATTACTACAGAAGTGAGTGCTATGCGGCAGTAGTCATTCAGAGTTAATGGCGTGGACTTCTTTGGGATAGGCATTATGGTTGTAGTTTTGAAGCATTTGGGTATGATAGCCTGACAATGAGATGTTGTAGATGTCTGTGAGAACTTGTCAGGTGGTCAGCACCTTCCTCGGGTTAACCCTGCACAAGGTTCTTCTGACATCAGCAGGGTTGAGGTGTAGTACTTTGTCCATTTGATTTGTAGGGGCTTTCATTGCAGTTGTGTTATTTCTTTATTCAAACCTATTGAAGAAGTTGTTGAGTGTGTTTAGGAAGTCAATATTGTCATTGCACTGTGTTGACATACGGTTGTAGTCTGATGGATTGTATGCCTTGCCACAGTCACCTTGAGTCTCTGAGGTCACTAAAGTGACTCTGGATCTTTGGAACATATGCCCTTTTTGCTGTTTTTACTCCCTTGCTGAGGTTCCCTCTGGCTGACTTGAGGACATCCTTATCCCCAACTTGAAGGTAGTGTTGCATGCCCTTAGGCCCTCACACACTTTGCTTGTGAGCCATGGTTTCTGGTCACCTCATGTGGTGATGCTCCCAGTGACTGTCACATTGACACAGGATTGTAGGAGATTATTAGGCTATCGACCCGGAGGCCATTTTAAGCCTAGCCATTTCAACCCATGTAATACCGTAGAAGTACTAGTCAATACCCAAGATTGCATTTAGTGCTGACTTCCCATGGCGAGGGAGGTTATGGGTGCTATCCCCTATAAGAATTTACAGTGTCCCATTCACTTGTCCAGGTTCCTCTTGAACAGTGTCATAGAGGTGTTCTATTTCACATGAATTGGTAGCCTGCTCCAAAGATGTGGCAGTCTCTGGAAGATAAATTTGTCCCTCCAGCATGTCCTATTTAAGTCACAGGGCATATTTAAGTCCCTGGAATGGGTAGCCCTAAATCTGTTTGATTTAGGGATATGCAGTGAGTTCATTAGGTTTGGGTCTTGGGTTGCTCTGTAGGCCAGGCATAAGTCTCCTGTAAGAAGTCTGTACGATACAGAGTATAGTGTCAGGGACTTTAGTTGGTCTGTGTAAGGCACATGCTGGAGGCCCTTGATCTTCTTTGTTCGAAACCTCTGAGGTCTCTCTAATTGCTGCAGGTGCTTAGTACCGTACATACCGAATGGGGTGTTATACTCAATTATGGGCCGGATAAGTGCCAAGTATAGCGGGGTTATAACTTCTTTTGCTCTTGAGGTGATGCCTTTACTAATCAAGTGAGCTGTGTGGAAAGCTTTCCTTACAATGGTAGACACATGGTGGTCGAAGTTAAGGTCGCAGTCAGCCTGTGATCCCAGGTCCCTTACCACTTCATGGGTACTTAGGCTGTTGTTGTTGATTTGATAGTCTGAAGGGACATTGTGCTGAAGGGAATGATGATGTATTTCTTTGCATTCAGTTTGAGACCGTAACTAATACAGCAGTCGTTGGTCTGTGTGAGATCCTCCTGGAGTACACTGACATAATTTGGGGATTCAGTGATTGCCCCTAATTTGCAGTCATCTGCAGACTTGGTCAGCCACAACTCTTTAGTTTTGATCTGAACTTCTGAGAAGTATATACCAAACAGTAGGGGGCCTAGCAGTAACCACTGTGGCTTCCCACTGGTAACAGGTCTCCTGGTTGATGTGGAGTCACCCACTTTGATAATGTGTGTCAGGTTTGTGAGCCAGTTGGCAACCCATCTTACAATGAAGGGATTTACATTCAGTTTGCTAAGTTTATTGGTAATGCCTGAATATAGGATTGTGTCAAAAGCCTTTGCCAAGTCGAGGTGTACTGTGTGCACAGATTTTCCTTCATCTACGGCCTTGGTCACACTTTCAAAGAAATCCACCAGATTTAATGGGCAGGATCTGCCTTCACAAAGCTGAACTAGGTAGGATCCAGGGTTTGGAGGTCACTTATGTCTTTATTTATGAGGTCCATAGTGATACGTTTCATGGCCTTACAGATGAGGATGGTCAGGCTTATGGGTCTGTGATTCCCCAGGTCTGTTGTTAGGCCACCTTTGTAGAGGGGAATAACCATAGGAACAAAGCCTGTGGTTAGGCTATGATTGAAAAGGGTACTTGGTGGTGATGCTAGTTCATGTTTTAGCCTGTTTAGAAGACAGTCTAGGATGTTATCTGATCCCATAGAGGCTGTGTTCTTTGCCTTAGACAGGGCTTTGAGGACTTGCTCTTCAGATATGTAAAGTGAGGGGGGTTTGGGAGAGGGTTTGTTGTACGTTAGGAGGAGATAAGGGAGTGAAACTTTCATCAAATCTATCCGCTAGCAGGTTCGTTATATCTGTGGGATCAGTGTTTGTGATACCATTGCCCACCAGTTCTGCACATGCTTGGGTCTTACCCTTTAGGCTACATACATAGCTATAAAAGGCCTTATGGTTATCCTTGGTAGTACTTGCTAGGTTTCTCTCAAAGGAGCTTTTGGAGGAATTAACAAGTTGTCTTATTTGCCTGTTAAGGCTGAGGAGGGTGCTTTTCCATTGTTGCGTCCTTGTCTTTGTTTTCTTGGACAGCAACTTTTTGCATTTATTGTAGAGTTTGTTGATACTGGAAGTCCACCATGGCAGCTTGATTTTACTTGGGTCTCTGGCTTTGATTCTCATCTTCTACAGGTGAGTTTATACACTTAGGCAAGTGATTCTACAGGACTTTAATGAACACTTCGGTGTAGATAGCACTTTCAGCTTGGGGTGGGGCATGGAATGCATACGTAGGAGGGTATAGTTTACTTTGGTGAAGTTTCTTTAGTCTGATTTCACCCTTTGTAACTTGTGGTTAGTCTCAGTTCGAAGGTGACTGATTTGTGGTCAGTTTTAACTAATGAACGTCCAACAGTTGCAGCAGTGCACCAGTTTGACATGTTGGTGAGGACCAGATCTAAAATGTTTGTTCCTCTTGTTGGGGTATGGACAATTTGCTCCAGGGCATTTAAATTCACAAAGTCGAGGAACTTTTGTGCTAGCGAGTTTGCGCTAGAGTAGGTTTCTCCATTTGATGGTGGGATAATTGAAATCCCCTATAACCAGTGTGTTTGGTAAAATTTGGATTGTCTTCAGTTTGGTTAAGTAGGCTTCATGGATGTTGTGACCCATGGAGGGGGATCTATACCTGACTAGGACTTGAATGGGGGTTTTACCCACTGTAACCTGGACCTGGAGTAACTCCATGGAGTTGTCCAGTCTAATTAAACGTGAGGTGAATTTATCTCTAGTATAAATTGAAACACTGCCTCCATTGTTTATCACATGTTCATTTTGCGGTTTAAAGGTGTTGATGGCATTATAGCCTTGCAGGGCCAGGGTACTCTCTGAGGCCTTAAACCAGGTTTCTGTGACTGCACAGATATCTACATCTTCTAGTGACAGAAGTGCTTCTAGGGAGTGCAGTTTTTTGTTTAAGCTTCTAGCATGTAGCAGCATGACCCTTGTTTTGTTCTGATTGGTTAATTTCACGTTGGTAATGCTGTTTTTGAGACCTTGCCTAAAAAGGCACTATGGGGTGGGGGGCAAGAGCCTTTGCCAGCAGCTGAAAGCCTAGGGGTGCCAGGTGGAAATCATCTGTGGCAAAGCAGCGAGGTTTGTCAAGCATGGTTTCTCAGGCAAACAGGAACTGGATCCTCTTGGCATGCCACCAAAAACTAAGCCAGTTATTGAAATCCATCATTTTTTGTTTATACTGTGGTATCATTCTAGGTGAGGGTAGTATGCTGCTCAAGGCTAGGGACATGCCTGCCTGGGGCACATACTCAGAGAGCTCGACCATGTTTCTCTTCATATAGTCCAGCGAGGTACATCTCAGGTCATTCACACCAACATGAACTATGACAGAGTCATAACAGTGTTTGTCTCTTATTGAACCAACATAGGTTTTACAGTTACTTATGTTTTCGACTAACATGAACCATTCATCAAGAGTTGTGTTATGGATGGATGATACAGTGCCTTAATATCCACTTGTGCCTAGAAAGGGAAGTACATAATTTCTTTCTCATTGGCTCAAAATGACACTTGAAAGAGCCAGTGTGTGTAAAATATGCAGCTTTGATGCTTACTGTGACAGTACCTCAAAGACTTAGTGTGTGTGTGTGTGTGTGTGTGTGTGTGTGTGTGTGTGTGTGTGTGTGTGTGTGTGTGTATGCCTGAACATTTAGATGACAAGGTTATAGCCTACCATAAAACTTAAGGTTCTCCCAGAGTGTTACATTACAGTCTTGTTTATTTAATAGAGAAGATAACAACTCAGGTCAACTACTCTTTGACACTTTATGGGAATGTAAATCACAGTAAAAGGAGATATGCAGGAAAAATAAGTTAAATCCAGAGAAGGAATTCAGTAAGTTATAATTTATAATTTGTTAGTCTGCCTTAAATTACAGTCTTTGTGAGATAAATGCTGTAGTTAATAGAAAATGTTAAGATTGCAGTTATATCTGGTCATAGTGAAGTGATGCACTATGAAACGGGCAGGGACTACCAATCAGAGCAGTTCCTGCGTTATCTAGTGGATGGTCTCTGTCCCTGATCTAGCACCTTGCCCCCTCAGCTCTTCAGGTGAAGAGTAAAAAAAAAAATCTGTTCCCTAAGACCTCCCTGACTGAAAAGCCTATGGTTACTAGTGTTTTAGACTACACTGTTACCTTACAAGACAATAACTGTCACGAATAAAACACAGATGACATGCTATTAACTTTCTGAGATAGTCAGCATTTTGGATTCAGGATAAATAACGTCATGCATTACCAGTGTAACAAACATTGGTTTGCCCAAATGTGTACTCAATTTATGTCCACTGTTAATTGCTTAATGGGAAAAGTTCTTAAGTGCTGTAGTGTAGGTACAAACTACAAAGTGACAGACTGAGCAACTGAATTAGCTTGATCTCTATCCTCCTTTTCAAAAGTGTACATAAATACCACTGTAAAACCTTCCAAGAAAAAAAAAAAGATTGGGTTTGGATCACAAAAGGACGTTACAAAAAATACCTTTTTTGGCGTCAGATTACAGCATATCATATTTCCATCCAGCCAAAGAAATCAATTTTATTTGTGCTGGTCAGTTGACCTATGATACATTTTATATTGGAAGTATAAAGATCAGAATAAGCTACCAGTAGGTTTTTCATGAAAGTAGTGTAATATTCACAAAGAGAGGAAAAACATTGTCAGTGATTAAAGAAAGCACCCTTCCATTTGTACATTTATGGATGCAAGTTCATTATACAAACAGGTTACAGACCATGAAAAGTTTTTGTAACAATCCAAGATCTAAATATTTCCTAAGAGCTGACAGACTATAATATTGTGCTTTACAAAAAGCATAAGTAAAATATAGCAGATTTTATGACTATCCATCCATTTAGCTGTTAACAAGTAACAAACAGTGAATCCAGGATAGTGTAAGAATATATTAACTAAGTTGAATTAATTAGACTTGTGGAATACTTCGCATTAGAGAAAATATATACTGAGACAGGCATATAAAAAGTGAAAGAAATCAATTACATAAATTGAGGACATAAAGTTGATGGTGACTGACACATGGTTCTATCCTGAAAAACTTTGCTATTTGCCATTATGAACTTAACCATAATTCTTCTTGGCAGTTGTCAGCTTTGCACTAACATGACTAGACTTTCAGTACCTTAGTGATTATATGACAATAACCATTCACAGGAGATGCACCAAACAATAATAAAGATTTTTAACCATTTTCTAAGTTTATAAGAGCAATATATAAAATCTGTCCCTATTTTTGGGATGTTGTCCCCCATTATATCAGGCTTTTGTCCACATTTCTTGCTGTTAGAGGTTGAAAGGTATGCTTTGCAGCTTTGTACCAATATAACTAGACTTTCAGTACCTCAGTAATTATATGACAATGCCCATTCACAGGAGATGCACCAAACAATAATAAATACACAAATATTTGATTTCGAAGTATGTTTTTTTCCAGCAATTTGTTATTTGAATTGATATATTCCTTCAGTGTTTAATTTATTTTAATAACCTCTGAGTACATTTGATTTATTTTTTTCTTCAAATTACTGGAAGATATCTCTTTATCACAGCTGAAGCTTAAACGACTAATTGCTGGACAGCTACAGGATTCTTCCCAGTTAGAGTTTTCTCTTCATCTTTTTTGGTTGACTTTCAGGTTCTTCAAATTTCTTCTTTGCTGGCATCCAGGCAGTGTCTTTACTAGCCAGTAATTGAATTTTACCCAAGCTGACTCTATCACTGGCCCTTATTTCTCAGCTTCTATTTGCACACTAGGAGAGTTGAAATTAAGCTGTTGAGCAGTGTGCAGCCATCTTGGAAGTCCCTTGGTTTCCAAGTATTTAGAGACTATTCTTCACCACTGTATGACATGTTAGACCATCGGGCACAGTAAATTCTTAGTGTTTGGCCAAATGTCAAATTACTTGAACATCCATGGACAGAACTTATTGCAGATTTCTGTGATCATGTTTCCATAAGAGAACATGTAATTATCATTGTTGTCTACTATAGATAACAGCTATACAGTAAGTTACTTCCACATCTCCAAGTCCAGTCATTCCTGCCATGGACAGAATACTTTTATCATTTGGTATCTTTGAAGTTTAAAGAATTGATAATGGACTCTGTCATCAGACAAGTTTTGCTAAATATCTGGAATTCAGGCATATGAAAGTGATATCTTATGGCGCCAGACCAGTGGACTTGTTGAAAGGTCCATGCACACATTAAAGAAATCTATAAGAACTGGCCAAACAAATGATACCATGGAAAAATTAATTATATAGTTTTTTGAGAGTTCAGAATAATACCATACAGCAGCAGTGCAGAGTAATTTTTGGCACAAAATTTGAAAGACTAACTACAAATTCCTCATTTATGCATTTGTTAACCAGGGAGGTACAGTGGTCCAAAGACTTTTTTCCAGTATGATGGAGGCCATAAGGCAAAATACATCTACAGTAATGATAGCAGAACAAAACTGTAAGCAGAAAAAACAGACATGATAATGTAAGCATGAATGCATAGCAAATAGTAAAACTGTACAAAAATGAATAAGAAAGTGATATGAAAAGTTAAAATTTTGTCTTAGATATATGCAACCTATACATTGCAGCAAATAAGAAACATAGCCATTTATAGTGTAATCAAACACAAAATCTTTATCAGATGTATGTGAAGCATATATACTGTAGTATGTAAAGTACATAGTATATAGACAGATTACAATAAGGAAAACATTTGGTTGGCAGTTACAGAAAAGCAAAAAGAAGGATGAAAATGATGGAAAGAACTGTTAAGTATGTGGGAGTTAAAAATCAAAGGGTAATATAGTGTGAAGCACTGTTACTTTGGACCTCAAGATGGCTTGACGCATCTAAAAAAGTTAAAATGAGGGAATATATTAATACAAATAGACCTTGTTCAGTTTCATTTTAAAATGGAGGAATATATAATTTTGTAACTAGTGAGATCCACAAAATATATAGTACACAGTAAATATTAAAAAATTGCTCATTTGTTTTTAGTAAAAATAAAAAAAATAAATGGGCATAGAGTGACCAGGCATTATTTATTTTTTCTAAACATTTGCTACAGATAGTTATGGGCAGCTCTGCTTTGAATTCTTATAGTGTAACTGATGACAATCCCGTGGCTAGATGGGGGCATGGCCAAGATAGTGATCAGCTAGCAGCACAAAGTTTTTGCTCTGCTTCCTTTTATTCTTTCTGACAGGATTTCAACAAAAAATTACTTTTATATACAATTTGAGTCTTCTAAACTAATTCAGAAAATATTTTGAAAGAAAAAATGAGTTTTAAAGACATTTTTTACTTTTTCCTGTTAGTAATATTATTGACTGTTAAAATGAGCCACTCAAACATGAACCTTCAGGAAAACCCAGTGAAAAAGGAATTACAGACTGTTGTGGGAAGTATCCAGGAACTTTTCTGTTAAATTAGATAAACTTAAAACCAAAATGGACTACATAAAGAAGATTGCAGGAAACAAATGGATATATTACATTAAATCTTAAAACAACAATCTGCACAGATCTCTTCAATAGAGGAAGCAGTAAGTGACTTATATGGGAGATTGGCAGAAAATAAAAGCCATACAGAATTCATTTTAAAAGAAAATACTTTGTTACTGGAGAAAGTAGAAGATCTTGAGAGTAGATCTAGAAGAAAGAACATCAGAATATATGGAATACCAGAGAAAGAAGAAGGGGAGAGTATGTTACAATGTCTGAATAACTAGTTCCCTCTAGCTCTTAACCTGCCTGAGGCTCTCTCTTTTGGTATTGAGAGAGCTCATAGGTCCCTTTCAACTTCATCACTGAAAAATAAACCACCGCCTGTTCCCAGATCAATAATTGTTAAGTTCCTTTCCAGGCAAGATAAAGATTTAGTACTGAAATCAACCTGAGGTAGTTCTCCAGTAAAAGTAAAAGACAATATCATCAGGTTTGATAATGACTACACTTCTTCAGTTATGAATAAAAATCATCTGTTCCATTTATAAAGAGATTGAAGAAACTGAATATTAAAACTCAATTGATTCTTCCTGCCAGAATTAGGATTTCTTTACCAGATGGACAAAAATCTTTATTACAATTGAAGATGGCTCAGAATTTGTGGAAAAAAAAGAAATTGTTAGAGAATCTGAAGACCTGGACTGGTCACATCCTAGTTTAAAGAGACAAGCAACAAGGAATAATTGGACTCTTAAAAAGAACACAAAAATGAAAAAAAAGTAATGGTACTCTTATTTAATTCACTTTAATAAACTCACATAAATACTGTTGTCAGTTTTAAAGTTCTATCTTCAAAACCAAGAAAAAGGTAAATGTTTTTCTTCTCATTAGTATTACTGCTGATGTTCTTCGTGTTTCACTGTTGCAGTCATTACATTTGGGTAATCTGCTTGCAGGTAGCCCTCATTCGGCCTGATTAACAAAGTCTTGGGTCCTGCATCGGTTGCTGTCCCTTCTTCCATGACGTCAGGTTGTCAGGGGTATAAAACATGCAGCCGATGCCATTACATCAGTCTTTCTTGCTGTGTGGTGCCCGAAGCAGAAGCAGTTCACAAGTGTCGGTTGGCCGACTCCTGAAATTTTAATTTTCGAGTTTCAGAACGGAAGTCTTCAACTAAAACTAAGTACCCCATTGGGGAAACTTTTTCTTGCTCCTTACCGATGTCAGTAAAAGTTAATAATTGCATTACTTGTGGAAAGCAAATACCTCATAAAGATTTTCATTCGTACTGTATTCCTTGCATAGGCCCTGATCTTGCTGTCGGTTTTGTGCTTTATGTAATCAGCGCACTATATGTCGTCTGTATATTTTCACCTCTAAATATTTCTGTTCTCGGTTTAATTATCCAGAAATGTCATCGGTTAGCCATCCGACTACTGGGATTCTGAAAAAACGCAAAGATAAAGACAGAGACAGGCCGCTGAGGTCCAAAACTGCTTCTCCTAAGCCAGTTGGCAGTTCGCCGGAACTCAGTGAGGTGCTTTCGCAGCCCCTGATACCCGCTACTTCTGATTCGCAGGCTTCTACTGAGACCCATTCGGAGTCCGGTATGCCGCGAGATGCCTCAACTATGGACCCGCGGATGTCTCTACCTTGGGTCGGTCCGGAGCCGCTGTGAAGGCACCGGCTTCTGAGGGTGTATTCAGGCCTACGGACTTGCATATTAAACCGACGCCTCCTTCTTTACTTAGGCCTAAATCTTGAACCATGCCTAAAAAACCAACGCCCAGACCACATGCTCAGGCCTCTATGCCTAAAAAACAAATGATAAGAATGGCTGAAGGTCTAATAACTCTAATCAGGGGTAGCCAACCCCCCCCCCCCTTCGAAGAGGCCTAGGACTGAAGTTGATTATGAATCTACTGATCAGGACTCCGTTTTTTCTGTTTCTTCTAATGATCTGGATTTGCCCTTATCTACTTATGAAGATTCTGATGCAGAGGACTCCATTCCCTCTGCTTCCCTTCATGAGGATTTTTCTTTTGGGGAAATCTTACGTACTCTAAGGGAGCATTTCCACTGGGAAAGCCAGGATTTTTCTGATTCAAAAAAGAGGCTTAGGGATTTCCTTCTCCTACCTCAGCATAGGCCTTTAGCTATTCCTCCTGTACTAGACATTGTTGATGATGCTTTATCGGAATCTAATTTGGCCCCTGATTTGTTGCCTCCTGCTCCAAGAAAACCTGACAGATACTACAGGGTCCCTGAGTCCCACAAGTTCCTTTTTAAAAATCCTATTGCAGATCCAGAGACTATTTCACTGGGGCCTAAAGGCATTAAGGCTTCTACTGCTAAAAATCCTACCCCTTCTGATAGAGAATTCAGGGCGCTGGATAGATGAGGTAAGAAGGTTTATACTTCTGCAACCTTGGCTATTAGGGCTTTAAACTGCCAGTTTCATATGTTAAAGTATCAGCAACATGTTATTGGACTGCTTAAACAAAAAATGATGTTGATTCCTGACTGTGTGGAAAATAGAGAATTACAGGATTTAATTCATTCTGCTGAACAAGTTGGAAAACATACTTTGCATTGTGGTTTTGATTTATTAGAGGCCTCTTGCAGGGTTGCTGTTACTGGGTCTGTGCTCAGAAGGCATGCTTGGCTTAAGAAGCAATCTTTGCCTGATCATTTTAAAGCTAAATTGTTGGATGCTCCCTTAAATCAGGACTGTCTGTTTGGCAACAAGGCTGAGGAAGTTCTTAAAAAGATGGAAGATAAAGCTAAATCTATGAAAGCTGTTAAAGATTTCTTACAAGTTCATCCTCCTAGATTTAGTAGGCACTGGCCCTCTAAGAATTGGTCCTTTCCAGCCCCTTCCAGGTCTTCTCAAGCCAAACCCAGACACAGCAAAAACCCCAGGTTTCAGTCCCAGGGGACGCACAGGACTAAGCAGTGGGGGGCCTCCACTTCCAAATCTGGGAGCAATAAGACTTCCCCCTATGGTAAACTGTCTCACTGACTCCTTTTAAAATTTCCAAGCACTTATCAACTGACTGCCCCTTTGGGGGGAAGGATTGCTCTTCATGCAAAGAATTGGGAACTCATTACCCAGGACAAATGGGTTTTAAATATAGTGTCCCTGGGATACAGATTTCACTTCCACACATTGCCAACACCAAGCCAAATCAGTGGGCAGAGGCCCAAAAACAAGTACTTTCTCTCTTAAGCATGGGGGCTATTCAACTGGTACCAGAAGAGGAAAAGGGACAAGGTTTCTACTCAAGACTTTTCCTGGTACCCAGAAAAGACAATTCATGGTGCCCTATCCTGGACCTATCTACTCTAAACACCTTTTTGGAGATTCCAAAATTAAAAATGCTGACCCTTCACCAATTACTTCCTATGCTAGGCAAAGATGCCTGGTTGGCAACTCTAGATTTAAAAGAAGCATACCTGCACTTCCCAATCAGGGAATCTTGCAGAAGATACCTACGCTTCAAAGCAGGCTACATGCACTATCAGTTCTTTGCACTGCCCTTTGGCTTATCTATTGCACCCAGGGTATTCACAAAGTGCCTAGCTCCAGTTATTGCTTTTTGCAGGCAAAGAAATATAAAAATATACCCATACCTGGATGATTGAGTAATTAAGGCAGAAAGCCAGGACATACTTTTGAATCATCTGGCCTTTGTTCAAAGGGTTATAACTTGTCTGGGGTACACCATAAACGAAAATAAATCACACCTGGTACCCTGTCAACAAATTATATTCCTGGGAGCAAGCTTGAATACAACTTCCCAGATGGCTTACCTCACGCCAGAGAAACAAATTCATTTGACAACCTACTTCAAACAAGTGGCCACAAAAACCCTGCTATCTGCAGGACAAATACTGCAAGCCTTGGGGTTCATGGCCTCCTGCATTCTTCTAATTCCATATGCAAGACTGCTTATGAGGAAACTACAGTGGTATCTAAAACGCCTATGGTGTCAACATTCTCAGGATCTAGAAGCAATGATTCCTATCATGCCTTGCCTACGCCTAGAGTTCCTTTGGTGGGCAGAGGCCTGCCACCAAAACAAGGGACTAACTTTCACACCACCCCCTGCTGCCCAAACCCTAACAACAGACTCATCAGACTATGCATGGGGGGCTCACCTGGCAGGGAAGTGCATTCAGGGCAAATGGAACCCAAGTCAAATGCACCTGCATATCAGTCAAAAAGAAATGTTAGCTGTACAGAATGCTCTGAGAGCCTTCAAGGACCACATTCTTCCAGGACAACTAATAGTAAAGACGGACAACAACACTGTTATGTGGTACATAAACAAGCAGGGGGGTACACATTCTTACCCCCTCTGCAGACTAGCCATGGCATTGTGGAACACAGCCTTGAGCTACCAAGTGCACCTACAAGCTCAATTCCTGCCAGGAAAATTAAATACACTGGCAGACGGACTAAGCAGAAACCTCATGGACCCACACGAGTGGAAACTGGAACCAAGGATTTTCAACATGTTGACAAGCAAATGGGGGAGCCCTCCCCAGAACTACCAATTGGACAAATTTTGCACAAGGTCTCCCCACAAACAAGCCTGGAAAGTGGATGCTCTGTCCTTCAGCTGGAAAAACCTATCAGTCTATGCCTTCCCCCCTCTGCCTCTGCTCTCCAAAGTACAACTAAAAATCAAACAGGACAAACCAAGGATGATTTTGATTGCACCAGACTGGCCACGCCAACACTGGTACCCCCTCCTGCGCAGTGTGTCATGGTTATCCCCATGGTACCTGCCTCAGACTCCTTCCCTGTTGTCTCAGCAGGAGAACCAGATTCTGCACCCTCAGCTTCTAACACTGAACCTAGCAGCCTGGCTAATTACCTAATCTCTCCTTTACCATCCCTCAGTAAACCTGTGATGGATATCATTTTAGAGGCAAGAAGGCCTAGTACTAGAAAATTTTATGCTGAAAAATGGAAAAGATTCTGTGCCTGGAACCAATCTCAAGGAATGAGCACAACAGCGCACAATTAACCTCAGATTTTACAATACTTAACTGAGATGCTTCACAAGGGCCTGTCTTTTTCCTCCATCAAAATACACGCCTCAGCCATTTCAGCTCATTATAACACAGAACATCCCCTCTTTTCTCATCCACTACTCAAGCAGTTCCTCAGAGGGGCAAAAATTTGAGACCACCCAGAAGAGCTCCAACCCCAGTCTGGAACCTTAACTTTGTTTTGGAGAAACTCACTCTACCTCCTTTCGAGCCAGCTGCTACTGCAGACTTAACATTTCTTTCTTGGAAAACAGCTTTCCTTTTAGCAATCACTTCAGCAAGAAGGGTATCTGAATTACAGGACCTTATGGCAGTGGAGCCTTTCATCATCTTTCATGCGGACAGGGTGTCCCTCAGAACCAATCCATCCTTCATACCCAAGGTGGTATCCAGTGTGGCTTTTAATCAGTCCATTCATTTCCCAACCTTCTTTCCCAATCCACAGAACAAAGGGGACCGAATACTGCATTCTTTAGATGTGCACAGACAACTCAGGTTCTACTTGGACAGGACTAAACCTCAAAGGAAATCTGAACAACTACTGGTGGCATTTGCTGCAGGGGCAGAGGGGAAGGCTATTTCAAAGCAAGCCATTTCTAAATGGATATGCCATTGCATTCATTTCTGCTATAAGCACCATGGAAAACCTATCCCACAGGGGATCAGACCTCACTCCACCAGGCTGCATCTACCTCTACAGCCTTTCTTAGAGGAGTCCCTACCAGGGACATCCTAGAAGCTGCTATCTGGAGTTCTGTACATACTTTCACCAAGCATTATCATTTGCCAATTTTCTCAAAATCCAGAGCTAGCTTTGCCACTGCAGTCTTTCAGGGCCTTATAGCTGATCCTAATGCTGTCTAATTTCCTCCTCCCAACCATAGTTTTGGGAATCTACCCAAATGTAATGACTGCAACAGTGAAACACGAAGAACATAGTACAGTTGTGTACACTTACCATAAATGTAGATGTTCGAGTGTATTCACTGTTGCAGTCCTGGTTACCCTCACTCCAGCCCCCTAACTTCTTTCGATTATACCTCTACTTTCCTTTACTAGGCTTAAAAGCTTTTTGGTGTATTTGCTTTTTTGTTGGAGGTATATAATTGCATTTCTATAGTTAATTGCTTCCCATTAGGGGGGCACCTGATATCTGGGGCAAGAAAAACTGATGTAATGGCATCGGCTGCATATTTTATACCCCTGACGACCTGACATCATGGAAGAAGGGACAGCAACTGACACAGGCCCCAAGACTTTATTAATCAGGCTGACTGAGGGCTACCTGCAAGCAGATAACCGAAATGTAATGACTGCAACAGTGAATACACTCTAACATCTACATTTATGGTAAGTGTACACAACTGTACTTTACTGATTCAAGCATGTGCAATATCTATGATTTAAAATCTGCAAAATCCCTTAATTATACATACTATTCTTTTATTTGGCACCCAAACAAATATTGATAAAGTTTTCATTTCAAGTGGTCTATATGCCAAAACAGAAGAAGTATTAATAACGTCTTGTCCTTTATCCGACCACAATGCTATAACATTTACTATTACTTTAAATCCCAATAATTGAATTTATTGCCAAAAAATTCCTGCTTATATAGCAAAATTTAGATATTTTAAAGATTGGATCTTGAAAGAAATCATTTTATTGACATAAATGATAATGGTGAAGAGTCAGAAGTTATTTTGTGGGATGAACTAAAAGCGTATCTATATGGAGAAATTAAAAATTGGTATTTATGCAAAAGAAGGGAATGGGGTAAAGAAATAAAGACCTTACAATCTAACATAGATAAATTAAAATCATATATGAAACCTAATGATAAGACATTAAACCCTGAATTAAAATCTTTGAATCAGAAATATCTAGATACACTTCATCATATAATCTCAATGCAATTTGAAAAAAAATGAAATTACATTTGTATTCAATAAATCCTAAAAGTTTGCGTAAATTAGCTATCAGATCTAAGAAAAAATAAACACAAACCATATTAAATTAAATTTTAAACAAGAGGAGTGAGTTAAAGAAGTAACTGATTTGAAAGATGTATTCAAATGTTTTAGATGCCATTACAATAAAATTAATAACTTTAAAATAATTTTGAGAATAATAGTATTACAGATAACTTTTTGAAAAAAAATAATATACAATATAAATTAACTAAAGAACAAAAAGTTAATATTGATAAATCTTTCTCATTTAAAGAATTAAAAGATCAAATTAATAATATTAAAACAAAGCATCAGGTCTTGATGGTTTAATTTCAGAACTTTTTAATTAATGCCTGATAATATTTTATGTATATGACTAAAGGAATTTGAACAAGTTAAAACTACATTAACTATCCCTCCCTCTTGGCATTATTCTCTTGTCACTCCCTTTCTTAAGAAAGATAATGATTCCAAATTCTGTTCTTCTTACAGACCTGTATCATTACTTAATTTTGATTATAAAATGTTTGTCTATTCTTGCTGAAAGATTATTATGCCAAAAATAATAAATGGGGACCAAACTTGATTTATTTTAAACAGAGGTTCAAGATAATATTATTAGACTCAACACTCTAATTGATACAGCTGATTAAAACAAAAAGGAATTGCCAGTAATAAGCCTAGATTTAAATAGACCCTTTGATTCTATTAGTTGGCCCTACTTAAAGTACTTAAAGAGGGTCTATATTACACTGTCTAAACACCATTGCACTGAATACCACACGTATTCAGTGAAATTCACTTCCATGATTCACTGAATACTTAAAGGGCAAACAAATATTTGCCTCGCAACACCAATGGAACTAAAGCTACTTAAACCAAATCTCCCCAGTGCAGGGGGATGCACTCCCTCACACCTCCCAACTAAATATACCAACTTCAAGATTGCACTACAGTGGAGAAAAGGGCAAAATTATGTAGTTGGCCAACTACATCTTTGCCCTTTAAGTATTCAGCGAATTGCAGAAGTGAATTTCTCTGAATACATGTTGATGTTGTGGTATTCGATGCGATGGTGTTACAATGGCATAATATAGACCCCTTAAAGAGTATATATTTTTTCTGAAACATTTATAAATTTTATTACAGACCTTTATAACTCTTTCTCATTTGTGAAAATTAGTTCTTTTCTGTCTTTCGCATTTAAAACTTTAATGGGCACTAAGCAGGGATGTCCTTTGTCCCCTTTATTATATGGTCTAGCCATTGAACATTTTGCAAGTTATATCAGATCTAATGATAACATTAGAGGATGTTCAATTGTTGATAATTATAGTTGTAAAATCCAGCTATTTGCAGATGATATTTTGATAACTACTGGTGATATTGAAGTATCGCTGCAACAAGTTATTGCTTCTATAGATTATTTTGAAAAACCTTCAGGTTTAAAATTTCTGTTAATAAATAAAACAATTGCTAAATATTTAAAGGACTTTAAAATATTTAACTGGAATAATACACAAATTGACTACCTTGGAGTTGTCATTAGCTCAACTGTAAAGGATTCAATTGTAATAAATTATAACAATTTAATAAAGATAGTAAAAAATTAACTGAAAATTGGAAAAATCTTTTTTTTATAATAGAAGACCGACTCATTTTGATAAAATGATTAGTTTGCCAAAAATAATATTCTGTGTACAGTTATTAATCGTTCTTTCCACCAAGAAAATAAAAAAATTGAACTCTTTTCTTATTAACTTTTTTATATTTTTCTATTAAATCAAGAATTTATTTTGATTGGCATACTAAATGTTGGGAGGAGGGTAGTATTTGTTTCCCAAACACTGAATTTGTATGCCAACTCTACCATTTTAAATATAGTGTCAGTATAGTTAAACTCTTTTTATCAATCTAATTGGACGTCCAATCATAAAAGATTACTTAACAATAAGACACATATTATAAGGCCTCATTTTCTGTTTGGGATAAATGCATTTTACTGGATTTTAAAGGATTACTGTCTAAATGATAGGAACAAATTCAATCTGTATTCTGTTTATAGATTTTTTTAAAGAAACAAAATTAATATTCTGGCATAAATTTTTAAATGGGAATGAAGTATATACTACAGATCATCTCCTTACAAAATATTGCATAGAAAAAAATAATTGGTTAAATATTCAGAGCTGTAGAAATTTCTAAGTGACAAAATTAAAATCTCCATGGATTATCAGGAAAAGCATATTCCTCAATTTTGGAATTTCTTTTCAGTATTAATAGCAATTTGTATAAAAAATAAATCTTATTTATCAACACTATATAAGATCTTAAGAGTAGAGTTCACAATTTTAGATTCAGCCTTTTGGAATTATCCTTCAAAAATAAATGGAACTGAATTCTGTATTATTAACAAAAAGTTAATTCTAAAATCTAGTGGGAAAACTACTTCTTCCCCTTACTGGAAAATTTACACTTGGAAATTTCTTCATGGATTTTTTTTAACCCCTAATAAAATTGAAGTAATTTATAAAACTGGGAAAATTAATTGCTGAAGATGTAATGTTGATTCTGTTGCAGACTGGATTCATATGACACTGGAATGCAAAATGGTTTCATCATTCTGGATTGAGTTTAGAGACTTTTCCCAAGGTTATGGACTGGTAAATGTATTATAATTAATTCGCTGATTTTGTTTAATGCTCCAATTCCAGAATCTATTCCTAGATCACAAGTGCCTCTCCTGTGGTCCATCTTAGCCATAGCAAGGAAAGTAGTTACAAAAAACTAGAAATGTAAAACTGCTTCACCTTTTACTGAATTCATCTATTTGGCTAAATATGTTTGTAGGAAAGAACTGTTGACATTAAAAATTAAAAGATCTAATTTTACACATCAAAATAAATATTGGCAAAAGTTAAATGATTTGTTAAATAAATATTAATGGCTTGGTTTTATTATACCAAATTTTGTTGTGAAATTTTGTAAATAGTTTTATTTTGTTGATTCTATGGTTATTTGAATTTGTACAGCTTTAAATTTTAAAATTTAATAAAACAAATTATAAAAAAAATCCATGGCTAGATTATTTTATTTATTTTATTATTTTATTTAAATTTGTTGACCGGGAGTGTCCGACTGGACATGGGTCCATTTTCAGCGGAGGCCCGGGGAGAAAAGCTCCACAGTAAAATAAACAGACAGTAGTTACATTGGATTACATAGCGATTAACAATTTAACATAGAAATTAATTACAACATATTTACAGATGAAGAACATAGTACATCAGTAGACAACTAGAATCTTTATCTGTGAAGTACATAACGGGCATTAACAAATGTAACAATGAGAAGTTCCTGCTGTATAATAAGTACTAGGCTTATGAGCATCTGAGCTTGCTATCATCAAGGTAGTTAGTGGAGGTGAGAGAAAGGTAGTAGTTGGATGGGGTGGATGATATTAGAGTGGGAGTTGCAAGGGCATTGCCAGCATGTTTTTAGGTGCGCTTTTAATAAAGTTTTGAAGTTGGTGCATGATGGTACGGAGGTAATTGTGGGTGGGATTGAATTCCATAATTTGGCTATGGCGCAAGAGAATAGTGCTTCACCAGCAGAGTTACTGGCTTTAGTGATCTGCAAGTGATTTTTGTTGCTGGATCTTAGTGGTCTGGTGGTGCGATAGAGTTGGAGTAGATTCTGGAGGGATGGGACATTTAGTGGATGGTTTACTAGTTTGTGGGCGAGTGAGAGTTGATACCACTGAAAAAGGTGAGGGAGTAGATGTATAACAGAGTCAAGAAAAATGTTGTTACATTTGAGAGAATGTATTTTTAATGAGAGACTGTACTTGTTAATGAATGCTGTATATCAACATGTTTAACTATAATAGAATGTTTGATTAAAAAAAAAGCAAGAATTGTGACATGTAGTCTTTGTATAGCCATGCCATTGACAGCCTACATAGAAAGCCATTGAATGCACTGAATATTTCTTATACTGTTCAGAATGTTATAAATATAAATGGGACCAATTGAGTTAGGTTTTTGAAATAGTTAAAGTAAAAGGGACTGTACCAAAAGAATAATGGTTCAAAAGTAATAACGTGCAGGGAAAATGTTTTTTGACTGTTTTCAAAAAGGGCAAATATGATACTTGTAAACAGCCGTGCACTGTACCAGTCTCTTCCTGAAGCTATCCTGTATCTAAAATTAGTATCATTGGGTGCATTGTCTGACAAATATAAAAAAAAAAAAAATGAGAGCGAGACTTTCCTGAACAGAGACACAGTGATTAGGAAGTAGAAGCCTGGCCTGTAACTAAAAACACTGTTAAGACTTGATACAAAAAGAGTATGGAACATCACTGGATAGGATTTTTCATGAAATGATTCACTTATTGGGATTATTAGCTGAGTATGGATGTTTGTGAAGTTGATGTTTCTTTTTTTTTTTTTTTTAATTACCATTATGATTTTGCATTAAAACTGTTTCTACTGGAGGACATGCATATTTATGAATGCAATGTTTGTGTTTATTAATATTTTAAAAGACTGATACTCTGTCAGACAAAATGGAACAATTGGGCACCATAGATCCCTCAAGCTCACTGGATGTGGAGGATGATTTCGAAGAACAGGTTAACTTTAATCAAAAAGAAAAAAAATGTATGTTTACTGACTGATATGAGATGGGCCCAAAAGGGCATATCTAGGAACCTGACTGGACTGTTCACATGTTTAGGCTCTAACATGTGCTGTAATGAAGTCAGGTATACAATGAAACTTTGCTTCGAAATTAAAAAAAAGACCATATACTTTCATCTGTTTGCTGGAAAAATATTTCTCAAGCTATTAGGTGATTTATGACATATTATCTATTGCCAATGTGGTATGCCTCTAGCCTCCTGAATATCTTCATTTGGTAATTTTCGGTTTGTATACTTTCTAATATCAGAGATGCATAAGGGTATAGTGGAAAAATTAAAAAAAAAATGTTTTTCTCTGTTACAGTAAGAAAGATTGTAAATATGTTATTTCACATGTTATGAATATTTAAGGCAACAATGCTGTTGGTGCCCATTAATGGTAATGAGCTTTTTTTTGACAAATGTTTGTTACCTTTTATCAATATTAGTAAGCCTATAAGTATATGTTTCTACCCTTTTATTAACATTTCAAGAATGTAGTTCCAAAGATGAGTCATGCTAAGTATATGAGAAAGTATCGGTTCATAGGTTAGTTCTAGGCTAACTGCCCTTGTGAGCCATTTTAAGCCTAGCCAAGTATCCCTTGTGAAACTCAAACTCTGCACTTTGTGTTTGTAAGGCAAACACCTTAACCATTAGGTCACCCTATTTTTAAAAACTAGGAGACTACAGGTCATACAAAGTGTATTTTTTAAGATATTGTTATTGTAACTAGTACAATTATGACTAGAGTGTATGATGTAATTATTGGCCATAGCCAAGGGTAAATTATGGCATTAAATAGGTTTCCGTCATTGAATAAAATTAAATAATTGATGCTTAAATGTTGTGAATTGGTTCTTCTTTAATAAGTAAACGTTCACTACCCATAGTTAATATTTGAGTAGCATGCTATGAGTTGGATGTACTTATAGTAGTGATCTTGGTTTCTACTGTCTTCTGGTTTTCTATTTCTACTGTCTTCCGGTTTTCTAGCTATCTCACAGACCGACTTCAATCAGTGAGATGGCTCTCTGCTCTCTCTCTCTCCCCACCTCTCCCAGTTAGAATGAGTGTCCCCAAGGATCTTTTCTTAGTCCATTACTTTTCAATATCTTTAGTAATCTTTTCTATACCTGCTACCCTCTGTCATCCCTTGTACAATATGCAGATGACTCTACAGTTATCACCATCACCGACAGTCTCTCTGATCTCAGCTACTCAGACATTCTTTAACTCAGTAGAAACTTGGCTCTCTAACAACCAGCTTATTCTAAACCTTAAACAAAGCTCTTACTATTTTTTCCCAAAAACTTTAACTGTCTTAAACCTATTTTCTCTAAACTATCTCTCAGTAACACTCCCGTCGAGGTGGAATCTAGTACAAAACTTCTGGGTGCCATTATCGACAACCAACTTAAATTTGACATGCATGTAAGTAACTGTATTAGGAAGACACGCCAAAAATTTGGACTCCTAAACCGAAATAAAAAGTTCCTTACTAACAAAGCTAAAGTAACCCTCTCACATGCTTACCTCCTACTTAGCCTGTTGTACAGCTCGCAAATTCTAACAAATCTCAACATCTCACTCCTAGCTAAACTAGAATCAACCTATAACAAGGTGGCCAGATTTGCAGATTAGCTCTGCAGGGGAGATTGATACAGTGGGGTTAGGAAATTAACTTTTTCCCACTGTAATGCAATCTTGGAGTTGGTATATTGAATTTATGGGGGGTGGGGGATACAGGGGGGGGCTTGCCCCCCTGCAGAAATGTAGTAAAAAGTGTGTTTGGTAGTTTGGTGTCATTATATGTGGAGGGGATGTTATTTTCTTGTGATATGCAGTGTTTGATGTTCTGATGCACATTTTCAATGTTATGAAATTCGATGTTATTGGTTTTAGATGTTCTGGTCTCAGTGTTATGGGTTTTAGATGCTTTGAAGTAGACCAATATATATATATATATATATATATATATATATATATATATATATATATATATATATATATATATATATATACACACACATACATATATAACATTATACATATATTTACATGTACATACATACACACATATATATATATATATATATATATATATATATATATATATATATACATATACACACACACACACACACACACACACACACACACACACATGGGAAATACTTAAGCAGTGAAAGAGAACAGGATTTTTTTCTTCCTAATTAGCTCACATTTAGATAGTTAAGTGAAAGTTGAGGTTATGCAGTTAAGAAAAAAAATAATTATTTGTTTTCCCAGAAACTACTGCCAAAAAAAATGAGACTGAATGGCGGGAGAAGGCCAAAAAGGAGCTGGATGATTGGTATGCACGACAAAATGAGCAGCAGGAGAAAACAAAGAAGAACAACCGGTAAGTTGAAAATATGATGATATTAATTTTTATGCCAATGCTAGCTACAGAAAGTAATGCTGACAGATTTTATTTACTAGAAAATGATACTTCACCTGTGTATCAGAAAAGGCTTTACTACACTCAGATGTAAAATGTAAAATATTACCTGTTGGAAATTTCTCAGCACTAGGGATAGCTGATAAGGATCAAACTGTACCACTGAAGTATACTTGAATATTTACGCCCAGCAGCCTTTTCTCACAGCCTTCTCCAGCAGGTGGCAGTTGTGAATGCTGAAGCTTATGCTTTACTTCTCCACTGTGTCACTGATGTGCATCTTTGATGTGGTCTAGTTACAGTTGCAGGTATTTTCACTAGACTTGATTACGGGCAGCATTGTTGAAGGTGCCTTTGGGAGAATGGCTGTCTTGGCAATTTCCTATATACATATAGTTGTGTGGTTCCAACATTGTGCTTGGGTTTTTGAAATTACAATCACCTGAAGAAAATGTAAACCCACATACTTAAAAATGACTTTCTGACTTGATGATGACAGTAGCATTTGCAGAAAATATTTATTTAAGCAAACATGTATTGATAAATGTATGTGTATACTTGAAACAAACATTTATGTACACAATGGACAAACAGTCATAAGTACAGGGGAGGGAGAAAATATTAGAACATCCAAGTGTAACTCTTTATTGGTCTTCTTTTATCCCTTTTATCTGTTCCGTCTGAAAAAATAATCACTGTACTTTGAATAAGTATATTTATTAATATGTTTATGATGTCAAGTCTGGAATTACTGCCCTGCAAGTTAAAAGATCCTTAACAAAAGCCACGTGTTGGTAATTTAAACAAGCAAATAAACACATAGGCAGATGGGAGTTGCCATTGTCTCTAGAATTTAAGCCATATTTTGAAAGCTCAAGGTAGATGATGCAGAAACAGGTAATAATTGCCTGATGATATTTGTTGTAAGAATCACTGCTGCGGGAATGAATAAAATGAATGGAAAACAGCCACATGTGGGCATTTTGCTGCTGGCATGATCAGTTCCAGCAGATGGGCACCTGTAGATACACATTTATGCAATCCTTCAAAGGGAAATTATGATGTACTTCCCTCACTCTCTCTCTCTCTCTCTCTATATATATATATATATATATATATATATATATATGTGTGTGTGTGTATAGGTTCATAGGTAGGTACTAGGCTATCTGCCAGAGGGCATTTTTAAGCCTATAAAATCAACGAAGTAATACCAATAACAACTCCAAAAGCGAACAAAGGTCCAGTACCACAAT
Source organism: Protopterus annectens (assembly GCF_019279795.1). NCBI lineage: Eukaryota > Metazoa > Chordata > Ceratodontiformes > Protopteridae > Protopterus > Protopterus annectens. The sequence goes on from NC_056733.1 coordinate 1,591,002,641, forward strand.
AAAGTGCGAAAGTCAATTTTAATAACTTGATAAAGCTGAATACATGAGCGCTTTCGTCTGCGACACAGACTTCTTCAGATCTGTGTCTCAGACGAAAGCGCTCATGTATTCAGCTTTATCAAGTTATTAAAATTGACTTTCGCACTTTATTGTGGTACTGGACCTTTGTTCATTTTTAAGCCTAGCCAGAGTGTGTCGGCTTTTGCCACCCCATTGATTAATTAACTGAGCCTCTGTCAAGCAGAGCCAATGAAGTGATCCCAGGGGTGTATTTTCGGTTACCCATCCACTCGTCAAGGCTTCTCTTGAAGAGTGTTAGTGAGGGGCTCTGCCTAATGTAGTTAGGAATTTTGTTCCAAAGCATGGGGAGTCTGTGACAGGAATCTATCCCTCCAGCATGTTCTATTTATTGTTGTGGTGAGGTTTAGCTCACTAGAGCGCGTGGCTCGCAGTGACTTGGATTTCTTTAGGTGGAGCATGTCCACCAATTCTGAGTTGGACATGGCTTTGTAAGTCAGGCATAGATCACCTCTGAGTAAGCGATATGCTACTGAGTACAGCTGGAGTTTTTTCAGTCGGGCTGCATAGGAAATATGTTTGAGGCCAGTAATCCTCTTGGTGAGGTGCTTTTTTGGTCTTTCCAGCTGTTGGAAGTGTCTTGTGAGGTACATCCCAAATGGGGCATTGTACTCTATGATGGGTCTGATGAGTGACGAGTAGAGGGGCACTATAACCTCTTTATTTCTAGATGTGAACCCCTTAGTAATTAGATGAGCCACATAGAAGGATTTCCTAACTACTTTGGCAATATGATTGTCAAAAGAGAGATTACTATCTACCCGAGTCCCCAGATCTCTTATTACCTCTTCTGTATTAAGGGGGCTGCCGCCTATGTGGTAATTCGTGGGTGTTTTGTTTTTCCCAAACGGGATGACTATGCATTTTTTGGCATTTAGCTTGAGGCTCTGACTTTGACACCAGGTGTCTGTCTCAGAAAGGCCTTTTTGAAGGATGTTCGTGTCAGCCGGAGAGTCAATTATGGCTCCCAGTTTGCAGTCATTGGCGAACTTGGTTAGCCATAGTCCTCCTGTGTTTGCCTGTACATCTGAGAAATATATGCCAAACAGTAGGGGTCCCAGAACCGAGCCTTACGGGACACCACCTGTGACTGGTTTAGAGATGAACCTGAAGCCCGCTATTCTTACCGTGCGAGTTCTGTCTGTAAGCCAGTTGGCAACCCATCTTGTGACGTAGGGGTTTATGTTCAGGCTGGTGAGTTTTTCTGTAATACCCGAGTGAGGAATGGTGTCGAACGCCTTGGCGAAATCAATTTAGGCTGCGTGAACCACCTTTCCTTCCTCTATGGTGGTATATATACATATACATTTGTTTTGCTACTTACAGTAAGTGGTTACACTGCTTCACTTATTGACTTTGTCTTATATTCATATATTGTGATCTTTGTCAGTGCTAAATTCAAGCTTGCATCTATGTTTTTATTGAGGTAATAATTTGTATTAGTTTGTACCATGCCTAATGATATCTCAAAAGAAAACTATTGCCATTTACTCTTGTGTGCATCAGATTCCTGCCAAAGCTTTTCATATGCATTGTCTTTTATGTTTAGGAGGGAGTTATGGCATTGATAACTGGAGTGCTGTTCTAAGTTTAACACACACAAAAAATAATTAGCATAGTAAATAATTTATAAGCCTTTTAGAACTTATGAAATGATTAATTTGTTCTCCTGTCTATTTTCCTTCTGTTAACCAACAATCAGTAGTTAAAGCTAAGCATATAAGAAGAAAAAATGTTGTTTAGGAAAGAGTGGACCACTAGTAACCATTCTGTTACTAAAACATAAATAATAAAACTATTGCACCTGTTTCAGGTGCTGTGTAATGGCAGACATTAATGATGAAAGGGCTCAGTCTTGTTTGACTGAGACTGTTTCTCCACAGGGGCTAAAGTTTGTGTATCCAGTGCACCTTGTGGAAATCTATTCAGTGTCTTTTGTGCTCTTCCCTACTCACTGTCTCAGTAGGGTGTTCTGAGAGAAGGAAGCAGCACTAGGACAAGCACCTGTCATAGTCGTGAAAGTGGGATTCCAAAAAAAGAAACATTCTGATATTCCACCATGGAAGATGGCTTCCAAGCATTTAGTACTGCACTGGCATCAGGATCTTTTCCAGGTTCTGCTTCAGAGGCTTGCAGCATTTCTGCCTGTTCTTTACAGAGTGTTTCATAGCTATGTGATTAGTATGCCTGGGGCAAAATGTCAGTGTGTGAATATATCTTTTTGCTCCTAAGAAGTTTTAAGTGGGGGTAGACATTCACTACTTCGATACTTGATGTTAGGGCATCTAAGGTGATGACATAGGCTTCTCTGATTTCTGAGATTTCCCCATGACCACCACAGACTGCAAAGTACTTGGCCAGGAGGTACTTGATTTCATTATAGGAGGCATTTCAAGCTTAAGCAACATCCTGTAAGCTATTAGCGTTCAATGTTTACTCTTCTAAAAAGAGAACAAAAAAGACTTTATCCTCTAGATTCTCCTCCTAATTTTCAAGTTCTGAGAGGGCTAACAAGTCTCTCACACATACAGACCAGGTTGTACCCCATCTAATCTGGATTTTAATATTGGGACTGAGTATTCTTCTTCATCTGGCTGCCCCGTGCCCTGAGGAGAATTGAAGAGACACCAAATTTAATGAAGGACCATGTCAAGTGGTCTACTAAACAACCATCATTGACCAAGAAAAGATATGCTAAGTTGCTGAAACTTGTTGCAGCCAAATTGTCTGCCATATCTCCTGTGATTCCATCTTTTAGGGGAGTGTATTCTGAACTGTTCCAAGAGTCTGATTCACAGCTGCCTGATCTTAAAAATCCAGACCATTTACAGGGGTCCAAGACAGGTTTTTACATAAACTGCTACTTAGGAGTTTATAAACCAGCAGGCCTGAGTACCCTTCCAAGCAATAGAGAAGGCAGACTTCTAGGCAGATTTAGTAGATTAAATCAAGCAGGTGTATTTAGCTTTTACATAGGACAATTAAAATAGCATTCTATCAGTACAAACAATAAAACTTATAAAATCATCTGTTTAACATTCTATATATTACACAATCATCATGAAACGGGAATAATTCAGAACTAAAATGAGATAAATGCAATTAATTAGGTAAAACTGGTAACATCGATATCACAGTTATAACAATCCTGAGTATACTTTGTAAATAAGCTGTCAAGTGATCAAAGGAAGACCTCCAAAGAAAACTTAATAGGTAAGGATCATGGTACCTAAAGAGTTTAATCCTAAGCACGCTGGATAACAGAACCAGTAGTAATTTGCTACAAGATTGTTTGTAGAGTATAAGACGCTCCCTTATGCCAGGAGAATCCATCCCAAGGAGGGCCTGATGAGTAAGAACTAATGTTGTTGTGTCTTTCGGCTTTTCCCATTTAGGGGTCGCCACAGCGGAACTCTGATCCGCTAATGATTGACATTAGATTTTTACATGCTGAGTTGCCAGCCCTGACGCACAACCTTCAATGAAGGTTCACGCACATCTCCACACAGAAGACGCTTTAGCTGAGAATCGAACAGGACAACATCTTACTATGAGGCGACAACGCTACCGCAGCACCACCACCACCGTACTAATTTGCTTTAAATTCAGACCTTTAACTACAAGCAGCTAGTGTAGATGATACAAAACTAATTTAATATGACCAAAGCATGGCGCTTAAGTGAGTAAAAGCTACACTGTATCCTGTGTAATCTGCAGGTGATCCAAAGTCGCAGCTGTCAAGCCCCTAGTGAAAGAAGCTGCTGTAGTCAAAACACAATTAGACAAAGATATGCACAGCCATAAGCCTTAATTTCAGTTAATGTTTTATTTGGGTGCTATTTCTTAGATGAAGTAAAAAATTTCACAGCAGCCATTGCCTGGTCTGCAACTAAGCTGACCATCAGGATTAGTGTCCACATTTCACACTTTAGACATCTCCAGTTTTTTACCCCATAGATGACAAGAGTCAAAGTGTGGCACAGTGGAGGGTTTTGAGGTAGAATTAACAGTTACAGCATTGGTTTTACGTAGGTTAAGACTGCTACTTCTCATACAATCAAGGATGTTGCCTAGACTTCCTTAGAGCTTCCACAAGGAATGTATATATAATATAGGGAAGGAGAGAAATGTTTGGCTATTATTTGTATAAGAATAATATCCATCATCAAATAACATCTCCAAGGTGAAGTCTGTCTACTGTGGTGCCAGTTAAGAGCCTTGAAGTTCACAGTGCAGAGACTGGGCTGCAAATGATTTAAATCCTGAACCAACTGTACTGTATTATGTTAACACACATAACTTAGAACCCAACCTTTTCATGAAGATATTAAAAGTTATCTGCTAGTTGATGCTTTGGATCTGAGCTATGCAATGAGCTGTACTCAGGGTTGCTAGATTTGTAAAGGGACAGGTAGGGACCAAAAAAAAAGGTCCTTCACGCTAAGTGAGGACCAGGAAAAAAGGTCTTTCATGTAGAACAGCAGGCATTTCTGCAGTAAACAGAAGTAGCTCTACTTTGCAATTTTTGACTGGCTCGTATGCGGTATACGAGCCAATCAAAAATCACAAAGCAGAGGCTGTTTCACCAGGATTTTAATTGTTTAACTGGCAGTGCAGGACTTGGGATTTGGCTGCTGATCCCGGGAACAGTCCCGCTCAAATAGGGATGTCTGGCAACCCTGGCTGTACTGCTAAGGGCCAGCCGTGATATTGCACAGTGCAAGATCACACTAGGTATGATTCATTAGATAAGATACTGGCAGTTTACTTTTTTGTTTATTTCCAAGAAAATCCTATGGATGGAAATAACCAGAAGCATGCTGAAATAACACTGGATGATGATACCCTCAGATTTGCAGGAGCCCAGCATATTAATGGGGAGGAACAAAGGACAGGTAGAAGTAGTGTTAGAGGTTATGATGCAGATGGATTAAAGCTGAGAGAAAACCCATTTCTAATCTCTAGCTCAGAAACCAAAGGAGGGTTCAGTGTTGTAAGGAATTATACTAAACCAAACCTTCTAATGGAAGAACTATGAATCAAGGTAAACTTGATGTGGTTAAAGATAAGATGACAAGAATACACATCTATATCATGAGAATTAATGAACTAAAATGGACTGGAATGATCCATTTTACATCAGATAATTATCAGGTGTTGTACTGTAAACAAGAACCTCGCAGAAGAAATGGAGTACTTCTTTTAGTGAGTAAAAGGTTGTCAAAATCTGAGCTTTGTTTCAATCCAAGTGATATAATGGTCTCAGTCAGACTCTGAGGCAAGCCATTCAACATTGCACTGTTATAAGTTTGTTCCATCTACTTCACCCGGCAGTGTTAATGTCGACTCTAGATGATTGTCACTGTTAAATTGACACCCCAACCCCATGTGCAAAACCAGGAAAACCGGTTGTGGATGGATGTTCAAGCACCAAAGAAGGGGTTCACAGTGGAATTTGGGGTTCATCAGGGTTCTGCTTTCATAACTAGTGATGGACTATATTAGCAGACATGTGAAAGATGCACATAACTGTTGTATGCAGATGATATGACATTACAAGCATACTGGAACAAGAACTTCAACAAAAGATAGGGGATCAGAATGTAAAACTGAAGTCATGTGAGATGAAACTGATTACAGACAAGACTGTTATCATGGCAGCAAATGGGGAAATTAGAAGAAGCTGAAAGCTGAGATAGAAGGGAAAATAGTGGAACAGGTTAACAGCTTCAAATGTGTAGGAGTGGTGGTTGATAAGAGAAGTCAGAATGAGGAGGCTGCAGCCAAGTGGCACAGAGTGTCAAGGGTAGTGTGTGACAGAAGAACGACAGAGAAGCAGAAAAATAAGGTGTACAAAACAGAGGTGCAACCAGTACTTCTGCATGTTATAGAAACTTGGGCAGCGAAGGCAGATAAGTTGAAAAAGCTATACGTGATTGAGATTATGTGCCTGAGATGGGTTGTAGGATGCACACTCAGGACCAGCTAAGGAATGATGTTATTAGAGTGGAAGCCAAAGTAGCAGCAGTTGCAGAGAAAGTCAAAGAGAACATTACAGTGGTTTAGGCACATGTACAGGAAAGCAGAAGATGATTTGGTGAAGAAGATTTTGTAGAGAGAAAGATGATAAGGGGAAAAGAGGATGTCCAGTAAAGGGATGGGTGGGTTGTGTATGAGAAGACTTGAAGCAGTCAGGCATGACTCACATAGAAGGTAAGAGAGTGGCATTCAACTGAGATATGTGGCAGTAGCTGATGCACACCCTGACCCCGTGTAGAAAATGGGGGGGAAATGGGGTTGTTGTTGTTGATGATTATGAAAGATGGGAAGGACCTAGCAAAAGATAACAACAAATAGCTAAAATACAGAACTATACAAGAATGACCCTAATAAGACCAACCCATATAGTGGTATGGTCTCTGAGCTATTACAGGAAATCCTAGAGACCGAGGTCAAGTGGACCCTAGAAAGCACTGTTAATAGCAGGACTGCAGGTAGTGATGGAATTCCAGCTGAATTGTTTAAAATCCTGCAAAATGAAACTTTTATGGTATTTCTGAAAATTTTATAACAGATTTAGAAAACACAGTAGTGGCCATTGCATTTATGTTCCACCCCCCCCCCCCCCCCAAAAGAACAGCAGTGCTAAAGAGTGCTTAAATTGTCAAAACAGTTGCATTGGTAACATGTGCTAGCAAGTTAATGCTTAAGATCTTGCAGGCTGGAAAGCAGAAGTGTATCTACCTAGAACTGCCAGAGGTACACATTAGTTTAATAGGAGATAGGAACACCACAGATCAGGTTGCAAACATCCACTGAATAAAAGAGAAAGCAAGGGCATTCCAAAGAGACATTTATTTCTGCTTGATTGACTACTATAAATCCTTTTATTTTGTGGACCT
>NC_056733.1:1591014620-1591048997 GCF_019279795.1 Protopterus annectens
CCTTCAGGAAGTTTCAATGGTATTGACCAGATTCTAACTCAAGTTCCAGTTGTACTTAAGTATCTTTCACTGAGTCATTTATTAATTTTGCCTTTCAGGAATTTTATAGGCTGACATGGTGGTGCAGTAGTTAGCATTTCTGCCTCACAGCAAGAGGTTTGATTCTCTGCTGGGGTGCCTTTGTGCAGAGTCTACATGTCCCCCCTGCAATTGTGTGGGTTTCATCTGGGTGCTCTGGTTTCGTCCCACATCCCAAGGACATGCTGAAGGTGGATTGGACACTCTAAATTGGCCTTAGGTATGAGTGTGTGCATGTTTGTGCCTTCTGTGGAAGGTTGGGTGCTGGGCTGTTAACTTGGCACTGTAAATCTCTACTGCCAATCTTTCTGTGGACCATTGTTCCATTGTGGTGACCCCTAATGGGAAAAGCCGAAAGGAGAAGAAGTAGCCTTTCAGGAATTTTATGAACTGACCTGTTACTACCTTGCAAAAAGCAAATAAGTAATGCAAGGCTAAAATTTTATTAAACACAGTTTTCTGTTCCTTTCATGTCCTACTTTGTTTTGTGCTCATTTCTGAAGCTAAATGCAATGATTTTATGTCATGACTGTTAGCTTCATAGAACACACCTGAATGATGTAATTTTCAAACAGTTGTAGAAATAGTCTCGTCTTTATTTTTCAATGTATTCAGAGGTAAAAAAAAAAAAAAAAAAAAAAGCCATGTGCACTGACTTTCTGACCTGCAAGCTAGCTTTGTAAACTAAGCATATGTGTACTGTAAGGTTCAAACATTAGTAGATGTATTCTTCTGTTCTTTGCATTCACCTAACATGCTTATGATACTAGCTAAGTGCCTGCTTTTATGATCTGACTATATCTAGTTCTGTAGAAGGACGACAGTGATGCAAAATGTAAACATCGGTAGACACACTTATCTATCCCTTTAATTTCATATTTTATTTTGTGCTGTCTTCTGTCTACTAGTAAACTGCATTTCCTAGGATACATGCTGCATCTTAGTGACTTTCCGCTTGTATGTGCTTTTCAGCACTTTTCTTTCTGTGTCTACCTTACAACTGTATGCATCTGTGCCTGGTTCTACTGTTGCCTGGCTATAAACATATAACTGAAATGATATTGTGTAGGCTTTTGTCATCATTCTAACAGTTTGCAATGCATGTGGAGTATCTGATTCCCAGTCAGACAATTATTAGTCCTACTTGGCACCATTAAAACCGTATTGCCATTACAACTTACTCACATGGTAGTGATGTCAGAGCAGTGGCAGAATTGCTGTCCTGCCATGTTTACTGCTGGATACTGTCTTATGCCTTGTCCACTGTGACAAATTAACACAAGATAAATACAGCATTTTATGTGTGCTGTTGCCTGTGCTCTTGTACAATTGCACAGTGTTACTGTAGGGGGTGTCACTTTTCCAAGTGCCCAAAATGGGACATTTTATGGAAATGTAAGATTTTGCAACTAGTGCAAAGGACTTCAGTTTATTGCCAAAATAAAAGCAAATTTTTATAGAATTTGATTTTTATGCTGTTCCATATAATATTTAAGTATTTCCAGTACAGTATAATTGTTTTATTCAACTATTAAATGAAATTTAGGAAACATTTTTGTCCTAAAATTTAAGGATATTTGCCATTTTTGATGTATTTTCACAGGATACAACTGCCCAGACAAGGACTGTTCTGCATAAAGGTGGACATGTGGTAACCCTATGTCACTGTCATTACTGGAAAGCCATAGCACACATTCTTTTGTAGGGGGTGTTAATCACAAGGGTGCCACCATCTGCCTTTTGTCTCTATTACTGAGATTATACAATGTTACAGTCCATTGATGACTATATTTAGCTGTTTCAGCATCCCTGACTTAGTCCTCGCCATCATGACAGAATGTGCTCCCCAAGTGTAATGGCCTTACTGGTCATGTCTGTCCATAAAGCTGTCTCCTTTGAAGTAAAAATTAAAATAAAACCTGGCACACCAATTGACCCTTTAATTTTAAAGAATTATTCTAAGGCAAACTTCCTGCTTTTAAGTGACACTCTGGCAAAATATCAAGCCCCCCCAAACCCAGGTAACACCACTGTCTATGTGGGGTCATTCATAAAACCATTTACAATCATGTATAGGGCTGCAGAGAGGCAGTGCTATCTTCCTAAAATAAGCACAGGACAAATTAAAAAAAAAGCCAGTCTGGTGGAATCCCATCATCAATAAGTTGTATAACAAAAGGAAGAAAACTGTGGCCAAAAATAGAAACATTCAATGCTTAGCAAGACAGGAACTCCTTCATCAAACTAAATGAACAACTCAGGGGTCTAATTAAGTCTACCAAAGCCAAATTTGAGGTAAAAGGAGACTCCAAGGCTAAAGATATCAATAAGACATTATTCAGCTGTGTCTGGAACCTCAAAGGCTATACACAGCAGAATTCTGAACTAATTGTAAATAGAGACACCTATACCAAGCTGGGGGAGATAGCAAATATGGTGGTTAATAAAATTTAGCTTCAGTTTCCTCTGCTTTCTCCCCCAGACACCTCTTAAGAAATGCCACCCAATCATACCTTCCTGCTCTCACTAGGTAACAGATCCTCGATGCTCTCTCCAAGAGCAAAAAACACTGCATCGATGTGACCCCGGTTGTATTCCAGGATGGCTCTTTAATAGCATGAAACAAAACCTACTGTGGCCACTAGACATACAACTCAATTGCAGCCTCCAGAAAGGATTTGTGTCAAGATAATGGAGGACTTTACACAAGGATAAGCCATTCATAGACCCAGGAAACTATGACCCATATGTCTTAATTAGTCTCATATGTAAGACCACAGAAATAACCATGGACATCATAAATATTGACATAGGAAACCTTCAGACATTGGATTCCACCCTTTTAGTTTTGTCAGGGAGAGGTTATGCCTACTCAGCCTGGTGGACTTTTAAAAGAAGTTCACCAAAGCAATGGATGAGGGCAAAATGGGGCAACTCTATTCTCTTTCTAAAGCCCTGCACTTGCTCAGCTCTTATAAGGAAACACTAACTAACTAAAGCACTACACCCTCCTTGACTTCTCATAAGTATTAGGCTCCCGATTGGTCCTTCCTGATCAAGTGAAAAATCAGTTCCCTTCCCTAATCTGATCAGTAAAAAAACAGTTCCCTATACTAAACTGGTATGTCCAAGGGTCAGCTTCAAGGTTACTCTCCAGTCCAGCTGATCTGGGAATTTTGAGACAATGTTACAATTGCCTTATGTACACAGACAACCCTCTCCTCCTTCCAACAAACTCTAATACATGTGAGAGATGCAGTTATACAGCCAAACTGGAGGCAGATCTCTCTCAACCCAAGACTGGCACAGTCAGTCAGGAGGAAAAGGTAACCACCCACACCCCAAATCCAGTTTCACACAGACCTATTGCATCTGCATACCCAACACATAAACACACAAAAACATACTTGGAGGCTCTAAATACAAATCTGCCTAAACAGCAAAGACCTCCTAAGCAGATATCCAAGCAACAGCCACCCCTCAACAATACCCATGAATCACATATCTCACAAAATCAGTGTGCCTCACAGTCACAGCCCTTAAGGCCAAACAACACACCAAATACACTTGTTATAGCGGACTCTATTGTCTGGCACACTGACGTCCCGCTCACCAGACTGAACAAGGAGAAGGTCACTGTAAGCTGCCTGTCTGGTGCCAGGATCCGCCACATAACGCAAGCACTCAGGTCACTCCAAAGCAAGTACAAGTATGACTCCATCATTGTCCATGCTGGTGTGAATGACCTGAGTCGTACCTCCCTGGACTACATGAAAAGAGACATAGAGGAGCTCTCTGACCATGTAGCTCAGGCTGGTATGACCCTGACCTTGAGTAGCATCTTGCCCTCACCAAGAATGATGCCGCAGTATAAAGACAAAATGATCAGTTTCAACAGTTGGTTAAAGTATTGGTGTCATTCAAAGGGGATCCAGTGTCTGTCAGCCTGGGATGACATGCTCGACAAGCCACGTTGCTTCACTAGGGACGGCTTACACCTGTCACCCTTAGGCTTTCATATACTGGCCAAGGCTCTTGTCACCCCCCATAGTGCCTTTTTTAGGCAAGGCTCAAAGGACAAACCCACCTCCATAGACAGCCCAAGGATAAAAAAACTAAAGGTAATGCTACTCAATGCCAGAAGTCTAAACCTCAAGATGCACGCACTCGAGGCTCTCCTCAGTATGGAGAAAATCAATGTCTGTGCAGTAACAGAAACCTGGTTCAAGGCTCCTGAGAGCACCCCAGCACTACCAGGTTATAACTCATGCCATGCGTTTCGGCCCCAAAACTTGGACCGAAGCACAAAAGCAGGGGGAGTATCTATATTCATCAAAGATACCTACACCTGCAGGTTAGTGGCACTGCACGAAGCATCGAAAATCATCCATGTGCAACTAACAGCGGGCAAAACTGCCTTTCAGTTTGTAGCCTGCTACAGAACACCCTCCCTATTACAGGAACCCCACTTGGCATTCCTGAGAACACTGGAGAATATGAAGGTCTCTCCAAACACTATGTTATTGGGTGACTTCAACTACCCAAACATTGACTGGGAAAACTACTCAAGCCCAAACACCCTTGCCCAATGGTTCCTTGAATTTATAAACTCTTAACACAATGGAACAACTGGTCACCACTCCCACAAGAGGGAACAACATATTGGACCTGGTCATCACCAACATGGGGATTCTATGTTCCACACCAGAGGTAAACCCCTCATTGGTAAGATCAGACCATAAACAAATTTTCCTGACATCCATATCCCGTCCCCACCCCCAGCCAAGGAAATCACTGTAAAGAATTTCTCAAAAGCCAACTTTGCATTTCTCAAGACTGAGGTGGAATCCTTCAAAGCCCCTGGGCCAGAGGATAATACAGCCCAATCCGCAGAATCCTTTACAAATGCATTCTATGAGCACCTGCAGGAATGCATGGATCGTGCTATCCAAAATAAAACCAAGACTCACTCCTCCAAAAAAAGGAGACCGGTCTGGTGGACTCCGGCCATAAATAAGCACAGGTGAAAGCTGCCCTCTCCAAAGCAAAAAACACAGCATCTATGGGACTGGACGGTGTCCCAGGCTGTGTCTTACACAAGCTCCAAGAAGAACTGAACCCTCACATTAAGTCACTGTTCAGACTTAGCCTTACTACAGGATATGTACCCAAAGAATGGCGTACAGCTACAGTGGTCCCACTCCACAAAGGTGGTGCCACAACAGACCCCGGAAATTATCGCCCCATAAGCCTGACTAGTCTGGACTGTAAAGCTATGGAGCATATTATCATGGAGCCCATAAACAAAGACATTGGGAGCCTCCAGACACTGGACCCTACCCAATTCGGCTTTGTTAAGGGCAGATCTTGCCTATTAAACCTAGTTGATTTCTTTGAAACAGTTACCAAAGCCATAGAGGAGGGCAAGGTAGTCCACACAGCCTACCTGGACCTCGCAAAAGCCTTTGACACAATACCCCACTCGGGCATCATAAATAAGCTTACCAGCTTAAATATCAACCCCTATATCGCAAGATGGGTTGCAAACTGGCACAGAGATAGAACCCACATGGCCAGAATCGCAGGTGCCATGTCAGAATCCAAACCCGTTACAAGTGGTGTCCCACAGTGCTCAGTTCTGGGTCCTCTCTTGTTCGGTATATACTTCTCTGAGGTTCAGGCTAACACGGGGGGATTATGGCTGACAAAGTTCGCAGATGACTGCAAACTGGGGGCCATAATCGAATCTCCAGCTGACACAAGCATCCTCCAAAAGGGTCTCACCGAGATGGATGCTTGGTGCCAGAACCACGGCCTCAAGCTAAATGCTAAAAAGTGCATAGTCATCCCCTTTGGGAAAAACAAGGTGCCCACAAATTACCACATAGGCGGTAATCCATTAAGTATGGAAGAAGTAATTAGAGATTTGGGGACCAACATAGATAGTAATCTCTCCTTTGATAATCACATTGCCAAAGTGGTTAGAAAGACCTTTTATATAGCCCACCTTATCACGAAAGGGTTTGCATCTAGATCAAGAGAGATCATTGTGCCCCTCTACTCGTCACTCATCAGGCCCATAATTGAATACAATGCCCCTTTTGGGATGTACCTTACCCGACACCTGCAGCAACTGGAGAGACCCCAAAAGTACCTCACCAAGAGGATCATGGGCTACAAACAGATGTCCTATGCAGACAAAGGAAAAAATCATCAAACACAATTTAAAACCCAAAAAGGGGTGTGTGTTACAAAATTACAAACAGCTGCCTTAATTGAACCCACTGACATACCTTCACATTTAAAGTTGTATTACATTAAAAGCATAAATAAATGTCCACTTAGTGTAGACAGGGTGTCAAACATAAAAAAGTTTTCAAAAAAGAGACATGAACTTGATAAAAGTAACCAAGAATGTCTTAGTGAAGATTCATGAACCTAATCAAGTGTAAATACTGTTTGTTTCCCTTAAAATACATTTTAGCAAACAACTTTTCATAGGGTAAAACAAAACTCATACAGAATCTTGTGATTAAAAATAAAATAAAATGAATTAATGCTTGCAACCAAATGTAATATCCATTCCTTAACAGAAAAGGAAGTAAGGAGTACACATCTCTAATGCATAATGAAGAATCAATAATAAATGAATAAATAAACAGTGAAACTCAACTAGGAGTCTGCAATAAGCGTAATTTCAAAGGCGTTTCTAATAAAAGAAATGTTATTTCTAATATTAAATAACCAAATATGTTTATTTCGTCTAAATCAAACCAAACAAACCGCCGGATTCACAAGACGGTACTTCATTCAAGAACCGTGCAGGTACTAAACATGCGAAAAAGGCGGATAGCCAAACAAATGAAAAATCAGTTCACAATCGTGCCCATGAATATGGCACATTGTTCTGCAAATGAGTTTGTACTGTGTGTGAAAAAGGTAATAAATAAAGTAGCAGAAGACAAAAAAAAGGAAGAAAGAAACGCAACACCTAAGTAAATCCACAGCTGTTGGTGTTCAATGACATTGACAATAAGTAAACATAGCACTTCAAAATACCGTGGGTCTAAACATTAAGGTCTCATTGTTGCTTACGCAAAAAGCTGTATGTGTCTAGAAGTAAGCAAAAATCAAGTCAGACCACAATGCAAAACTTGACAAAAATAAAACATACAAATCCTGAACGAAACTATGCAAAATGAAAATAAAAATAAAATAAAATAAGGTATGGGTCAAAGTACAGCGAAGCGCTGCAGAGGTCAGAAAACCAATGTTTCTCAAGTTAAACATTTGTGAATTAAGGTTTAAAACCAGACTTGAGGTTTAAGTAATGATGAAAGAAGTCTTATCTTAGCAGGTTTCTTAACTTTAAAACACAAGTCAAAGAAGTAACTTCGTTCAACCCTGGTGACGTGTAAGAGTTCATTTTAAGTTGCCAAATGAGTTCCTTTTTTTCTCATAACAATTGTTGGGGTCCTCCTCTTTCATCTGTAAGTACCTGGTCTATAACTTTAAAAAGGAAAGCGTGAGAAGGGTTGTTATTACAATGTCTTGCAAGGGCGTTAGTGTTGCTCTTCTTCCTAATGTGGTACGTATGTTCATAAATTCTCTCTTTAAGTTTTCTGTCAGTCTTCCCTATATAAAAGGTAGGGCATGACTGGCACACAGCTAAATACACTACTGATTTTGAGTTACAATTGTAACGACCCTTTGCTTTAAACAGACGTTACTGTATGTCAGTGGGTTCAATTAAGGCAGCTGTTTGTAATTTTGTAACACCCCCCCCCCCTTTTTTTGGGTTTTAAATTGTGTTTGATGATTTTTTTCTTTTGTCTGAAGAAGTCTTGCTACTAAGGGAGGCGAAAAGCTCTTTACTTTTACATTTTCTAATAAACATTTGGAGTTTTACACCTGCTGGTTCAGAACCTTTTGGTTTGTTTTTTAACTTTCTAAGTTTATAAGAGCAATATTTAGTGTCTCTGTGTTTGTGCTGCTTGTCCCCCTAGTACGTCTCTGAAAGTAATTGCCATTTTTAGAGAAACTGTATGCCACGTCAGGTCCTGTTATTCTAGCAACTTTCTATGTTTAGAAGAACAGTATTTAACATGTCTCTGTTTGTGCTGCTTGTCCCCCTAGTTCGTCTCTGAAAGTAATTGCCAATTTTTTGCAGAAACTGTATGCCAAGAGTTTATAAGAGCATTATTTCTAAGTTTATCAGAGCAATATTTAAAGTGTCTCTATTTTTGTGCTGCTTGTCCCCTAGTATGTTGGGCAGGGCTTTGTCCAGATTTCTTGCACTAAGAGTTGAGAGGTATGTCAGGATGGATGTCAAAAGTGAGTTATTTATAGTAATGAGATGCTTTAAAGTATCTGGTTTTGTTTTCTGGTAGAACTTTAGAGTGTAACTTGATATTGCATTCTTTGGTCATAACTGTTCCAAGGCATGATGTCATAAACAGAACATTCTTGTAAAAGTACAGAGGGCCCTGGTTTTAAGTACCCTTTTTAGGCACCTTTGCCAGGCCCAGAACTGGCTGCAGGACAGGGGTAGAACACATCTAAAGCAGTGAATGTAAAATGCAAGTAGTATTGTCATGATGTGTGCATGTGTGTTGCAAGTGCATTTGTTAAGCTGGATGTGTTTATCCTTGGCATGGATTTTGAGATATAATCAAGGGTGCTTTGAGAGTACTGGATGTCGTGAAAGTCACTCTTCCCTTCTGCAACATTGGTTAGGAGGGCAAGTGAGCACCAGAGGAGCGAGTGTCGTTGTCGAAGTAAGGAAGTGAATAATCTGATCATGCAGGCCTTTATAGTAAATAAAAGGAGCAGAGATGAGCAAGAGAAGATGGTGCAAAGTCAGAAAACTTCCAATGATATGGGTAGGTTATGGCCCTATTGTCTCATCTTTGCTTTTGAGGAGATTTTTTAATTTTCCTTTCTGCACTATAGCCCCGTTTGTTTGTCATTGTTTAACACCACTGTTTTACAAACCTGCTAGGTACAGACTGCCCAGATTACAATGAGGACAGGGATGTAGATACAGATCGCACCCCAAAGAAGAGAAAATACAAAATTTTTCAGCCAAGTTGGGCAAGTGCCTTTGACTGACTTTCTATGAGTAGGCGCGGATTGAAATATGCCTTCTGCAAGACTTGTAACACGGATTTCACAATCCATCATGGGGGCCAACATGATCTGCAGTGACATGCCAACAGTGAGGAACACAGGCAGAATTCCAAGCATGCTGCTGGAAGATCTATGGTGAAGTTGTTTGGACTTCAGAGTTTAGCAACTACGAAGGCGGTTGAGGCAGAGGTTGGTTTTGTGTCTCTCCTTGCTAAAGACAACTTATCATTTGCAGCAGGAGAACACATCCTGAAATTTATGAAGAAGTGTGGAGAGGATCAAGATGTTCTCTGGAAAAATGACATGTGGAGCAACAAAGGCAGCATGCATTGCACAGGATGTTCTGGGGTCTCATTATCAGAATGATGCTGCAGCAGCCTGCCAGAAATCACCATTCTGTGTGTATATGGACCAAAGCACAAACATGAGAGATGACAAACTGTTAGTTATCCTTGTTGGTTACCTTGATGAAAAGGCAAGCAAAAATGTGATAAGGTTCCTTCATATGCCAGAAAGGGTGTCAGGAACTGGACAAACAATGACTGATGCTTCAGTGGCCACTCTGACAAAATGTAACGTTCCAGTTTCCAACATTGTAGGCTTTTCTTCAGACAATGTGTCCTTAGTGATTGGAAAACACAATTCTGTGCTGTCTCGTTTAAAGGAGGTGAAGCCCACAATTATAAATATGGGGGTGTCTCTGCCACTTGGCAGATATCTGCAGTAAGGCTGCTGTAAAAGCACTACATTCACCAGTTGAAGAACATGTATCAGATGTGTACTGACATTTCAGTTCCAGTGCACACAGACAACAAAAACTGCAAGAATTTGCTTTGTTCACAGATACTGACCCCCCTCAAGATCATAAGACATGCACCTACTAGATGGCTCAGTCTTGGTAAGGTAATAGAACCCTGGACATGTGGCCATCTCTAAATTTGTATTTTCTGTCTGCAGAGCCAAGACTGAGTTAATTTCTAAAAACCTGCAAAGGCATGAAGTGCATATGATTTTTCTGTTTCTTAAGTATGCACTGGAACCCTTATTGGAGTTCAACATCCAGCTTTAGAGCCGAGAAAGTCAGCTACTGACACTGCATGTCACTGCGCATAAACTTCTGCAGCAGTATGCTGGCAGACACATCAGACCTGCAGCTGCTGTCAGACTAATCAAACACAGTGATGTCAGTGGTGACTGACAGTAGCTGTGTTCTACCAAATAGTGAACTGAGTACTGGCTTCGAAGTCAAGCAGTACATGAACAGCCATGAGGAGGATATTGTTGGCACAGTCATTGAATTTAACTTTTATAAAAAAGTTACAGCTTTTTATGCTGCAGAAAATGCTGAAAAAATTTCCCATGCAGGATCACTTACTGAAAGAGGCTGCATTAGTTATTAATCCGGCCAAAAAATTGGACATTTCTTTAGGACTTGTCAGGGATGTTGGCTTCCGTCTGGGTGTGAGTGAAAATGATGATGAGGCTGAACAATTAATTGAGGCGTTTACCCAGTATCAGATCGAGGACACAGGGAATCTAACAGGTCCAGTAGATGGGCCCCACTCATGTGTGTCAAAGTACTGGGCACACCTTCTGAGGGACTTTTGCACTGAAGGGAAACTGCCACTCTCTAAGCAGCTGATGATGAGTCTACTTTGCTTGCCACACTCAAGTGCACAAGCTGAAAGAGCATTTAGCATGGTGCGGAAAGTGAAAACTGAACTGCGTCAGTCTCTGAGTGTAAAAACATTGAACTCTTTGTTGGCAGTTAAAATGAATGAAGGACTGGACTGCTGTAATTTTAAGCTGCCAAAACATGTTTTAGAGGCTGCCAAGAAAGCCACAGCAGCATAAAATAAGTCTACATCTGACAGAATGCTATTTAACTTGGTCTAACTAAAATCATTTGTGTGACTTGTAATGTCTGTTTAGAAAATGTAGTAAATGTGATTTTTATTTTTGTAAAGTGCTGTTTCATTTACTTATGGTGTGATTATGGTATTGCAGATTATAAAGTAAAGGTTTTGGATCTGAGAAGTGTGTCTTATTGAATTTTACAGATGTTCTACCATGCTCCATGACGGTGGCATGTTTCGCACAGTGAGAAAATAGGGTGTTCCACATTTTGACCATTTGTCACACATTGTTAGTGTCTGTATTCCACACTGGACTCTTAAGAGGTTGAGACCTATGCTTTAGATATTATTCACCAGAGGAAGAATCTCTGGGCCTAGATTCACCTGCAGAAGATCTAACCTTTGAGGAAACTATAGCTAAAATGAAGGAACATTTTTTAAGTGGGAATCTTCGGAGATGACTGAGGTACATAAAATATATTTTGACCGCATCCAGATAGATTCCGCAGCCCATTCTGCTGTTCCTCCCATTCATCCAGCATTTATGGATGCCTTTACAGCAGCATCCCTGAACCCGGACTCCCAGCCCCCTGCTCCAGGCAGACCAGATAGATTCTATAAAGTCCCTGAGACTGTAAAATTCTTAATTAAGTGTCCAGCTGCAGATCCAGCCACCATTTCTATTTCAACTAAAAAGGCTTCAAAACTTCTGCCTTCTACTACCCTCCTCCCTGCTGACAAGGACAGCAAAACCATGGACCTTTTAGGTAAAATGATATACACTTCTCCTACTCTTGCCTTCAGAGCAATCAGTAACCAGACATACATGTCTAAATGTGCCTTATCCCTTCTGGAGAAAATTTCCAAGTAATTATCTGTTTCCCCAGACTCAGCAACCAAAGCTCAACTGTCCTCCCTTGTTTCCATGACATCTCAGATTACCAGGCACTCTATCAAGTGCAACTCTGGTGCTGCTGAGGCCTCAACCAGGTCTGCAGAATCAGCATCTGTATTAAGAAGGTATTTCTGGTTACGTCTACAGCCACTGACAGATGATTTTATAGCTAAGCTGGTAAATGCTCCTTTGGGCAACTCAGCAATGTTTGGAGAAAAGGTGGCAGACTTATTCAAGTCCTTGCAACAAAAGGGGAAAGAGACGCAATATTTAAAACATCTATTGGTATCCCCTATTCCAAAGTTTCAGAGGAATGTTCCCTCTAAAACTCAGTTTGTCAGAAAGCACTCATGGCCTGCTCCCTCTGCTAGGCATAGGAAAACCTCTAGGAAGCAACCCACTTCTGCCAGAGCCACACCATCTACCAGTCAGAGGTCACCCTTTCAAGACAGGACAAGTAGTGTGTGACTACCTGCCCACCTTGAAACCCCCACCCCCTCTCTCTATCCCTCTCTCCTTATGCCTCTGTCACTGTCTCTAAGTGTGGAGACTTATCACTGCAGACAATTGCATTCTATCCATAATAGAAAACAGGTACTTCATGGCCTGGATCATTCCAGCACAGAGAAAGGAAATTCCCTAGCCCCCAAAGGAACAGTTTCACCTCTTAAAACCAGTGCTAGATGACCTTATGACTCAAGGCACCATTCAGATGGTTCCACACTCTGCTATGGGAAGAGGTTTTTACTCCAGGAGTTTCCTAGTTCAAAGAAAAGACAGTCTCTGGAGACCAATTCTAGCCCTCTCAGATCTCAACCTCTTCCTTCAGGTGCCCATCTTCAGGATGCTGACTTTGCCACCTCTCTTTCTGCTTCTCTTCCCTCAAAGGTTCATGGCCAACTTGGACATTAAGGATGCCTATCTCCACATCCCTATAAGGCCCAGCTTCAGGAAGTACCTAAGGTTCACAATGGCCTCCTCTCACTTTCAGTTCTCTGCCTGGGCCTTTGGGCTTCCCAGTGCACCCAGGGTTTTCACCAAATGTTGGCACCAGTAATTTCCTTCTGCAAGACAAAAGGGATCCAAATATTCCCATATTTGGATGACCTCCTCATTCAGGAAGACTGCAAACAGTCCCTCCTGCAACACTTACAAGAAACCAATGCACTCCTAGAGTCCCTAGGGTTTTATAGGTTCATAGGTTCATAGGCTAGTACTAGGCTAACCGCCATTTTGAGCCATTTTAAGCCTAGCCAGTTATCCCCTGTGAGATTTAAACCCTGTACCTTCTGTTTGTAAGGCAAACACCTTAACCATTAGGCCACACTCCCGGGTTTCAGATCAATTACCCAAAATCTCCACTGGTACCCACGCAAGACATGTTCTTCCTGGGGTGCAGGATCAGAACAGACATCATGAAAGCCTACCTTCTTCCTCAAAAGGTGAAAAGCTTGACACATTATTTGCTCCTAGTTCTTCAGGCCAAAGAAATGACTGCAAGGCAGTACTTCAGGCTCCTGGACTACATGGCCTCCCATATTCCCATGCTGCCTTTAGCCAGACTTCACATGAGGAAACTGCAATGGTACCTCAGGTCAGTTTGGACTCGGAATTCTCAGCCCCTAGAGTACAGGGTGCCCCTCCTGCCCTGTCTCAAACAGGAGATACATTGGTGGCTGAATTAGGTGACGCTCAACCGAGGTCTTCCACTTCAACCCACTCACTCGAAACAGATTATGTACATAGACACTTCAGACCTAGGGTGGGGAGTGACTCTGGGGCACCTGAACGTGCAGGGAGTGTGGCCAGCACCAAACAAGAAAGAGCACATCAATGTGAAGAAATGCGGGCCATACTACTGGTACTATGGTCCTTCCAAACCAGACTTCAACAAAGACCTCTGAAGCTTTTAACAGACAATACCAATACCACAGTACTGTGGTATCTCAAAAAGCATGGGCAAACCAAATTGTATTTACTTTGTAGACTAGCTCTCCTGGTATGGGAACTGGCCTCCACCAAGGGAGTGACTCTGTAGGTTGTATACATACCTTCACAACAGAATTCCTAGGCAGACCCCCTCAGCAGGCCCGTCACTATGGCCCACGAATGGATGCTACACAGGGATGTCTTTCTAAACCTGGTACACCGATGGCGTACACCTCAAATAGACCTGTTTGCTTCCACCATCTATAGGCAACTCCCCCCTTTCTGCACCAGACTACAAGAACCACGGGCTATGGCAACAGATGCCTTTTCAATTTCTTGGAAGGGGATGTTTCTCTATGCATCCCCCCCTTCCCTCTTGTTCAGAAGGTCCTGCTGAAGATACAGCAGAACAGACCAGAAATCTTGCTGTGACTCCCTATTGGCCAAGACAGCATTGGTTCTCCCTCCTCCTACAATTATCCAAGGGCAATCACCACAAGTTACCCCTGAGAGTGGACCTTCTCACACAGGACAAGGGAACCCAAATACACTCACAGTGGCAATATCTTCACTTTGTGGGTGATAGGATTCTGATCCCTTTCAGACACCTTTATAATGAGGATGTGCTCATTGTCCTGCAGGAGGCCAGGAAACCCAGTACCAGGAGATCTTACCTGTCCAAGTGGAAAAGATTCTCCATATGGTGTCTCAAAAGGCAGTTGGACCCATTGCAAAGCAAGACTCCTCTAGTACTGCCTTGCCTGTGTGAACCTTTGCAGACAGGGTTAGCATTCTCATCCATTAAGGCCCATTTGTCTGCCAGTTCAGCATGCCTCCCTCTGGACCCCCCCTTAGGCACCCACCCGGACCCAAGTTCCCCGCTGGTTCAGAACCTTTTGGTTTGTTTTTTAACTTTCTAAGTTTATAAGAGCAATATTTAGTGTCTCTGTGTTTGTGCTGCTTGTCCCCCTAGTGCCTCTGAAAGTAATTGCCATTTTAGAGAAACTGTACGCCAGGTCCTGTTATTCTAGCAACTTTCTATGTTTAGAAGAACAGTATTTAACATGTCTCTGTTTGTGCTGCTTGTCCCCCTAGTTCGTCTCTGAAAGTAATTGCCAATTTTTTGCAGAAACTGTATGCCAAGAGTTTATAAGAGCATTATTTCTAAGTTTATCAGAGCAATATTTAAAGTGTCTCTATTTTTGTGCTGCTTGTCCCCTAGTATGTTGGGCAGGGCTTTGTCCAGATTTCTTGCACTAAGAGTTGAGAGGTATGTCAGGATGGATGTCAAAAGTGAGTTATTTATAGTAATGAGATGCTTTAAAGTATCTGGTTTTGTTTTCTGGTAGAACTTTAGAGTGTAACTTGATATTGCATTCTTTGGTCATAACTGTTCCAAGGCATGATGTCATAAACAGAACATTCTTGTAAAAGTACAGAGGGCCCTGGTTTTAAGTATTTTAGGCACCTTTGGCAGGCGCAGAACTGGCTGCAGGACAGGGGTAGAACACATCTAAAGCAGTGAATGTAAAATGCAAGTAGTATTGTCATGATGTGTGCATGTGTGTTGCAAGTGCATTTGTTAAGCTGGATGTGTTTATCCTTGGCATGGATTTTGAGATATAATCAAGGGTGCTTTGAGAGTACTGGATGTCTGAAAGTCACTCTTCCCTTCTGCAACATTGGTTAGGAGGGCAAGTGAGCACCAGAGGATAGTGTTGTCAAGGAAGTGAATAATCTGATCATGCAGGCCTTTATAGTAAATAAAAGGAGCAGAGATGAGCAAGAGAAGATGGTGCAAAGTCAGAAAACTTCCAATGATATGGGTAGGTTATGGCCCTATTGTCTCATCTTTGCTTTTGAGGAGATTTTTTAATTTTCCTTTCTGCACTATAGCCCCGTTTGTTTGTCATTGTTTAACACCACTGTTTTACAAACCTGCTAGGTACAGACTGCCCAGATTACAATGAGGACAGGGATGTAGATACAGATCGCACCCCAAAGAAGAGAAAATACAAAATTTTTCAGCCAAGTTGGGCAAGTGCCTTTGACTGACTTTCTATGAGTAGGCGCGGATTGAAATATGCCTTCTGCAAGACTTGTAACACGGATTTCACAATCCATCATGGGGGCCAACATGATCTGCAGTGACATGCCAACAGTGAGGAACACAGGCAGAATTCCAAGCATGCTGCTGGAAGATCTATGGTGAAGTTGTTTGGACTTCAGAGTTTAGCAACAGGGTTGAGGCAGAGGTTGGTTTTGTGTCTCTCCTTGCTAAAGACAACTTATCATTTGCAGCAGGAGAACACATCCTGAAATTTATGAAGAAGTGTGGAGAGGATCAAGATGTTCTCTGGAAAAATGACATGTGGAGCAACAAAGGCAGCATGCATTGCAGGATGTTCTGGGGTCTCATTATCAGAATGATGCTGCAGCAGCCTGCCAGAAATCACCATTCTGTGTGTATATGGACCAAAGCACAACATGAGATGACAAACTGTTAGTTATCCTTGTTGGTTACCTTGATGAAAAGGCAAGCAAAAATGTGATAAGGTTCCTTCATATGCCAGAAAGGGTGTCAGGAACTGGACAAACAATGACTGATGCTTCAGTGGCCACTCTGACAAAATGTAACTTCCAGTTTCCAACATTGTAGGCTTTTCTTCAGACAATGTGTCCTTAGTGATTAGAAAACACAATTCTGTGCTGTCTGTTTAAAGGAGAAGCCCACAATTATAAATATGGGGGTGTCTCTGCCACTTGGCAGATATCTGCAGTAAGGCTGCTGTAAAAGCACTACATTCACCAGTTGAAGAACATGTATCAGATGTGTACTGACATTTCAGTTCCAGTGCACACAGACAACAAAAACTGCAAGAATTTGCTTTGTTCACAGATACTGACCCCCCTCAAGATCATAAGACATGCACCTACTAGATGGCTCAGTCTTGGTAAGGTAATAGAACCCTGGACATGTGGCCATCTCTAAATTTGTATTTTCTGTCTGCAGAGCCAAGACTGAGTTAATTTCTAAAAACCTGCAAAGGCATGAAGTGCATATGATTTTCTGTTTCTTAAGTATGCACTGGAACCCTTATTGGAGTTCAACATCCAGCTTTAGAGCCGAGAAAGTCAGCTACTGACACTGCATGTCACTGCGCATAAACTTCTGCAGCAGTATGCTGGCAGACACATCAGACCTGCAGCTGCTGTCAGACTAATCAAACACAGTGATGTCAGTGGTGACTGACAGTAGCTGTGTTCTACCAAATAGTGAACTGAGTACTGGCTTCGAAGTCAAGCAGTACATGAACAGCCATGAGGAGGATATTGTTGGCACAGTCATTGAATTTAACTTTTATAAAAAAGTTACAGCTTTTTATGCTGCAGAAAATGCTGAAAAAATTTCCCATGCAGGATCACTTACTGAAAGAGGCTGCATTAGTTATTAATCCGGCCAAAAAATTGGACATTTCTTTAGGACTTGTCAGGGATGTTGGCTTCCGTCTGGGTGTGAGTGAAAATGATGATGAGGCTGAACAATTAATTGAGGCGTTTACCCAGTATCAGATCGAGGACACAGGGAATCTAACAGGTCCAGTAGATGGGCCCCACTCATGTGTCAAAGTACTGGCACACCTTCTGAGGGACTTTGCACTGAAGGGAAACTGCCACCTCTAAGCAGCTGATGATGAGTCTACTTTGTTGCACACTCACAAGCTGAAAGAGCATTTAGCATGGTGCGGAAAGTAACTGAACCAAGCCAGTCTCTGTTATAAAATGCCATGATAACTGACAGGTGTGTGATAAGAAGTAATCCTACAATGCTGTCTACTGGTGTTGAGTTACGGCCCCGGCCTTAAAAATACATATTAACGGCAGGTGTGTTGTAGTAATCCTACTAAGGCTGAAATCTACTGGTGCTGAGTTACAGATAGACATAAAATGCATGATAACTGACAGGTGTGTAGTAAATAATCCTACTAAAAGGCTAATCTACTGGTGCTGGCTTATAGGTGACCATATAAAATGCATAAGTGATAGGTGTGTGTGGTAGTAACCCTGCACAATGCTACTCCCTTGTTTCTGGCTTATGGGTGACCTTATACAAAATGCATGATCACAGACGGGTGTCTGATAAGTAATCTAATAAGGCTAATCTACTGAGGTGCTGAGTTATAGGTGACCTTATGAAATGCATGATAACTGACAGATGTGTAGTAAAAGTAATCTTACTAAACCCTACTGCTGGCTGATAGAGTGACCTTATAAAATGCATGATAACTGACAGGTGTGCAGTAAGTAATCCTAATCTAAGGCTAATCTTACTGGTGCTGAAAGCTTATAGGTGACCTTTATAAAAATGTATGATGACTGACAGGTGTGGTAAAGTAAATCACTACTTCAACGCAACTCCACTTCCTGCTGTCTTATAGGTGACCTTATAAAATGCATGATAACTGACAGGTGTGTGGTAGAAGTAATCTCCTACTAAGGCAACTCCACTGCTGATGGCTTATAGTTGACCTTATAAAATGCATGATAACTGGCGGGTATCTTATAAGTAATCCTACTAAGACTAATCTACTGGTGCTGGAGTTACAGGTGACCTTATGAAATGCATGATAACTGACAGGTGTGCAGTAAGTAATCATACTAATGCTAATCTACTGGTGCTGAGTTACAGCTGACCTTATAAAATGCATGATAACTGACAGGTGTGTGGTAAGTAACCTACTAATGCAACTCCACTGGTGCTGTGAAAGCTTATAGGTGACCTTTAAAATTCATGATAACTGACAGGTGTGTGGTAAGTAATCCTACTAAAGCTAATCTACTGGTGCTGAGTTACAGCTGACCTTTATAAAATGCATGATAACTGACAGGTGTGTGGTAAGTAATCCTACTAAGGCAACTCCACTTGTACCAGCTTATAGGTGACCTTATAAAATGCATGATAGCGGACAGGTGTATGGTAAGTAATCCTACTAACGCAACTCCACTGGTGCTGGCTTATAGTTGACCTATAAAATGCATGATAACTGACAGGTGTGAGCTAAGTAATCCTACTAAGACAACTCCATTGGTGCTGGCTTATAGCTCACCTTATAAAATGCATGATAACTGACAGGTATGTTATAAGTAATCATTATGAAGGCAAAGCAGATGGCAGATTCATAGAGAATGACCTTGTTAATGTGGGGGAGTTGACAGGACTTTCACAGTGACCCAGGTAATGTACAGCAGGTTACAGGAGGGGGTGGCAGTGACCCTTCTAATTGTGGGCATCCTCAAAGTATGTATGATGGTGTATGATGGAACCCATGCAAATGAAACATAGCTGAAAGATACAGTACCAGTAACCCCACTAATGCAGAACAGCTGACCAAAGGTAACAGTGGATCCTGATAATGTAGGGCAGCTGACAGGCAGAGGATTCATGATTCATTAATGCAGTACAGATAAAAGGCACATGACTGACAACCACACTAATGTGGGACAGACTAAAGACACATGACAGATGACCTTACTAATTTGGGACAACTGACTGAAACATAATGGTGGATCCTTTTAATGTAGAGACATCTGAAGGCCAGATAACACAGTGATGAGTGACCCTTCACCTGTGGGACTATTGATGAATATGAGATTGTTGGCTGTGCTACTGCAGGCCGCTGAAGATGCATAACAGAAAATGCTGTTAAAGCCTGAAAGCTGTCAACAACATCTGGTCTGATCCTTATAATGACGGCCAGCTACAAGGTGCTGCTAGGTGACTGTGTTAATGTAGGGCAGATGGCAGACGCACAAAAGAATGACCCTGTTAATATAAGAGCGTAACAGGGATGTGGACGCAGAATCTTTAATAAAAAGCTAACAGGCAGATTGGAGGACTGTATTGATACAGAATATTTAAAATGTGTGACAAGCACCTTTTCTGAGAGAAGGGGCAGAGAAATATGCGAGAGATGTCTTTCATTATATGGGAGAGTGAAAAATGATGTTCTAGACGTGGAAGTAGAATAACGACAACAAAGGGAGTGGAAGTAGAATAACGACAACAAAGAGAGTGGAAGTAGAATAACGATGACAAAGAGAGTGGAAGTAGAATAATGACAATAAAGAGAGTGGAAGTAGAATAATGACAATAAAGAGAGTGGAAGTAGAATAATGACAACAAAGACAGTGGAAGTAGAATAAAGACAACAAAAGCGTGGAAGAAGAATAACGACAATAAAGAGAGTGGAAGTAGAATAATGATGACAAAGAGAGTGGAAGAAGAATAACGACAATAAAGAGAGTGGAAGTAGAATAACAACAACAAAGAGAGTGGAAGTAGAATAACGATGACAAAGAGAGTGGAAGAAGAATAAGCGACAATAAAGAGAGTGGAAGTAGAATAACGACGACAAAGAGAGTGGATGTGGGAATAATGACAATAAAAGAGATTGAAGTAGAATAATGACAACAAACAGAGTGGAAGTAGAATAACGACAACAAAGACAGTGGAAGTAGAATAAAGACAACAAAAGAGTGGAAGTAGAATAGCGACAATAAAGAGAGTGGAAGTAGAATAACGATGACAAAGAGAGTGGAAGTAGAATAAGCGACAACAAAGAGAGTGGTAGTAGAATAAGCGACGACAAAGAGAGTGGTAGTAGAATAATGACAACAAAGAGAGTGGATGTAGAATAATGACAATAAAGAGAGTGAAGTAGAATAACGACAACAAACAGAGTGGAAGTAGAATAATGACAACAAAGACAGTGGAAGTAGAATAAAGACAACAAAAGAGTGGAAGTAGAATAGCGACAATAAAGAGAGTGGAAGTAGAATAATGATGACAAAGAGAGTGGAAGAAGAATAACGACACTAAAGAGAGTGGAAGTAGAATAACGATAATAAAGAGAGTGGAAGTAGAATAATGACAACAAAGACAGTGAAAGCAGAATAGCGACAAAGACTGGAAGTAGAATAATGATATTAAAGAGAGTAGAAGTAGAATAATGACAACAAAGAGAGTGGAAGTAGAATAACAACAAAGAGTGGAAGTAGAATAATGACAACAAAGACAGTGGAAGTAGAATAAAGACAAGAAAAGAGTGGAAGAATAATTACAATAAAGAGAGTGGAAGTAGAATACTTGATGACAAAGAGAGTGGAAGTAGAATAACGATGACAAAGAGAGTGGAAGAAGAATAACGACAATAAAGAGAGTGGAAGTAGAATAACGATGACAAAGAGAGTGGAAGTAGAATAACGACAACAAAAAGAATGGAAGTAGAATAAATGACAATAAAGAGAGTGGAAGTAGAATAATGACAACAAACAGAGTGGAAGTAGAATAACAATGACAGAGAGTGGAAGTAGAATAGCGACAATAAAGCGGTGGAAGTAGAATAACAATGACAAAGAGAGTGGAAGTAGAATAACGACAATAAAGAGAGTAGAAGTAAAATAACGCCGACAAAGAGAGTGGAAGTAGAATAATGACAACAAAGAGAGTGGAAGTAGAATAACAACAACAAAGAGAACACACAATATATGAAAGGAAATAATGAGCACAGGTATTCAGAAAAGTGCTGTAAATTGACGGTAGTTACAACTCCTGGATGTCACAGTAGCTGAACTGGATGGGGCTCTGATAAGAAAACTCCAGTACAACCCTTGAGTTAAGAATATTGTTATAGCTTTTAGACTTCCTGCTAAGTAACTCTATAGTCATTTTCTGAAAACATTTCTTGTGTAACCAATCATTTTGTGTGAGTACGTATGCCAAACATAATCTCCTGGATCTTGACTATTTCCTCCACGTTTCTGACAGCTGCCTTTCCTTTCTAAGAATAGAGTCACCAGCTGCCTATTAACACCTCGCTGTCAAGTTCAGTAACACCCGTGGCAACTGCAGCTGAGCTGAAATCAGCACTTTCTGTATGTCACAGCTGCAGGCAATATGAAGGGTACTGAAGATTCAGCTGTTTTTAGTCTACAAATGGGCACTGAGAGCTAATCTTTTAACCAGTCTGACAAGGGTATCAGATTAATGTTACAGCCAATCAAAGCCATGCAAGTGTAGCATAGAAGGAAACCACAGACATATGATATAATCATTAAGAAACATGACTCACCAGAGTTTTTAAACTAAGACAACGATAAATGCTTCTGACTGATAACCAGCAAGTCTTGATGTCCATATATTTTATTTTAGACATGACTACCCTGAAAACCTTTGAGAAAGTTCAATTAATCCTAAAGTTGTTGCATGGAATTTTTTTATAGGGGATATCAACTTTGTTAGTGTTCACACTCAGCACAAGGCTATTTGTAGGTTAGTGTGCTCAAAATATAGGTTAAGACGGGCTGTTTACTATATAGTCTGCTGCTCGTCCTGTGATAGCAGCTCTGCATTCTTACACTCTTATTCTAGCCTACACTGCTGTTTTCCCTCTGTCTTGTTGGATGCTGTCACCCCCTTACAGTTTGCAGCAATCAAAAAATTTACTGCTCCCTATCTAAAATCAAAACATTCTTATAAAGGACAGGCAAGAAGCAAAGGGTTGATTCAGTTAAAAGATGTAGGAAACAAATACACCTTACTTACATCATGCTTATACCTAGAACATTCTTCGGGGTTTGACTTGAGTCCCTCCTAGTTATAAGTCAGCTTTCTGAGGTATAAATAATTCACTGTTCAGATGATAATACAGGGAGGTACTGCTCACTACTTCAGGGACCGTGGTCTTTTAATAAGCCTCAGTTTTTTATGAACAAACTGAGTGCCCAACAACACACTGCTCTCTACTGGGCAGGGACGGTACTGCATTCTGCACCAACACATGTGCCTAAGTAACTAAGGAAGCATAATTTCTTACTGGCTGATATCAGCATGCAGATAAAAATCACACATTCAAAAAGGCTGTATCCAGGCTGCAGTATAAATAAAGTTAGATTTTCCATAGAAGCTTCCTGCAGCACATCTGATGTCCACTTGAGTTACAGTCACTGCTTATGTCACTAATCTGATCCGTATGTCTGATCTCTCTTTGAGTCTCATTTTCTCAATAACTCAATTCAAACCTCTCTAAAGGCTGCTCAGGGTCATCAAAATGGTTATCTTATGCAACACTCACCAGGCTAAACAAAGAGAAGGTTACTGTCAGCTGCCTGTTGGGTGCCAGGATCCGCCACATAACCCATGCACTCAGGCCACTCCACAACAAGTATAAATATGACTCTGTCATTGTCCATGTTGTTGTGAATGACCTGAGACGTACCTCCCTGGACTACATGAAAAGAGACATGGAAGAGCTCTCCGATCTTGTAGCCCAGGCAGGTATGACCCTAACCCTGAGTAGCATTCTGCCATCACCCATAATGATACCACAGTACAAGGACAAAATGACTGACTTCAACAATTGGCTAAGCTTCTGGTGTCATTCTAAAGGGATCTAGTATCTGTCTGCCTGGGATAACATGGTCGACTGAGCACAATGCTTTGCCAGAGATGGCCTGCACCTGTCACCCCTGGGATTCCGGATACTGGCCAATGTTCTTGCCACCCCTATAGTGCCTTTTTAGGCAAGGTTCAACTGGCAAATTCCCCACCGTAACAGGAATAGGCAAGCAAAAACTGAGGGTGATGCTACTCAATGCTAGAAGTCTAAATCTCAAAATGCATGCATTCGAGGCACTCCTTAAAATGGAGAACATTGATATCTGTGCAGTGACTGAGACCTGGCTCAAGGCTCCAGAGAGCACCCCTGCACTATCAGGCTATAACTCATACAACACTTTTCGGCCATGTAACCTGGACCGGAACACCAAAGGCGGAGGTGTGTCCATATTCATTAAGGATATCCACACCTCCAGGCTAGTTGCTCAGCATAATGCATCCAAGGTTATCCAAGTGCAACTAACTCTGGGTGAAACTGCAATTCAAATTGTAGCTTGCTACAGATCCCCCACCATGTTCCAGGATTCCCACTCCTCTTTTCTTGATGTACTGGAAAATATTAGGGTTCAACCAAACACCCTAATAATGGGGGATTGCAACTACCCCACCATTAACTGGGAAAACTACTCATGTACCAACTCCTTTGCTCAACGCTTTCTGGAATTCATAAACTCCAATGCCCTGGATCAACTTATCCACACCCCCATCAGGGGCAACAATATTCTAGATCTAGTCATTACCAACATGAGTGACTGATGTTCCACACCTGAAGTCAACGCCTCATTGGTCCGATCCGACCATAAGCTAATCACCCTAGTTATCCACATTCTGCCCCCACCCCCCATTAAGGAAGCCACGGTAAAAAATTTCTCCAAAGCCAACCTCATGCTTCTCAAGACAGAAGTGGTAAACTTCATGACACCCATGCAGATGGACAATACAGTTATGACTACTGAATCTTACACAATTGCACTTTATAAGCACTTGCGAGTGCATGAATCGTGCTATCCCAGACAGAACCAAGACGCTATCCTCAAAAAAAGGAAGCCAATCTGGTGGACCCTGCCATAAACAAACTGTACAACAGAAGGAAGAAACTGTTGCAAAAGAGAGTAAAATACCATGAGTGGAGGAGCTCCCTGGTCAGCCTCAGTAAGAAGCTGCGATCCCTGATAAAATCCTCCAAAGCTAGTTACGAAAACAAAATCGACACTGATTCTAAAGACAACCACAAAGCATTCTATAGCTATGTCAAGATTCTCAATGGCAACACTCAGATCTGCTCTGAGTTACAGCACAATGGCACTAAATATACAGTCCCAACTGATATTGCCAACATCCTGGCAGATAGGTTCAGTGCGTACTTTATCCCCCTCTCACCCCCTAAAGAGCCCATCTCTATACCGGAAGAATGCAAAGTTCCTGTAATCACCACACTCTCCAAAGCCAAGGACACAGCACCCATGGAACCAGCAACATCCCAGGCTGCATTCTACATGAACTACAGAATGAACTGGCACCCCATCTAAGTACCATGTTCAATCATAGCCTCACCTCAGGCTTTGTGCCCACTGAATGGTGCACTGTGATGGTTATCCCACTCCACAAGGGAGAGCAACTATGGACCCTGGGAACTACCGCCCATTAGCCTGACGAGCCTGATCTGCATGGCCATGGAACGTATCATCGTGGAACTTATAAACAAAGACATTGGTAATCTCCAAACTCTGGACCCCACCCAGTTCGGGTTTGTAAAGGCAGACCATGTCTCTAAACCTGACAGACTTCTTTGAAGCAGTCACCAAAGCCCATGAAGAGGGTAAGGTGGTTCACGTAGCCTATCTAGGTCTTGCCAAGGCTTTCAACACCATCCCCCACTCTGGAATTATACATAAACTCACTAAACTAGGTATAAATCCCTATGTCACAAGATGGGTTGCCAACTGGCTCACTGACAGAACCCACACTGTGAAAGTAGCAGACTCCAAATCCGACTTCAGACCAGTGACAAGTGCAGTACCATAGGGTTCAGTCCTGGGTCCTCTCCTGTTTGGTATCTACTTCTCTGAAGTACAGGCTAACACAGAAGGTCTTTGGCTAATGAAGTTTGCAGATGACTGCAAACTAGGAGCCATAATGAAACTCCTAACAATGTGGACATCCTACAAAAGGGCCTCAAGGAGACAGATGCCTGGTGTCAAAGCCATGGCCTCAAGCTCAATGCCAAAAAGTGCATTGTCATCCCCTTTGGTAAAAACACTGTACCCATGAACTACAACATAGGCGGTAGTATATTTAACACCGAAAGTATGATAAGAGACCATGGGACACAGGTGGATAGTAGTCTCTCCTTTGATAATCACATCACCACAGTAGTCAGGAAATATTTCTACGTGGCACACCTCATCACAAAAAGTTTCTCATCCAGAAAAAAGAGGACATTGTTCCCCTCTACTCATCACTCATTAGACTCATTATAGAGTACAACGCCCCTTTTGGTATGTACCTCACAAGACATCTACAACAACTGGAAAGGCCACAGAAATACCTCACAAAGAGGACTACTGGCCTCAAACAGATGGACCTAAACTTTGTCACCACAATAAACAGAACATGCCGGAGGGATAGAGTCCTGTCCCAGAGACTTCCCATACTCTGGAATAAACTACCTATCTATATCAAACAAAGCTCCTCAATAGCACTCTTCAAGAAAAATCTAGATGACTGGATGGGAAATAGGAAATTCACCATGAGGATCACTTCTGTGGCTCTGTTCAACAGCGGCACATGAAAATTATTTTTTTGGGTGGCAAAAGCCAGGGTACCTTTTTGGCTGGGCTTGTATAGGCCCTAGGGCCGATAGCCTAGTACCTACCTATGAACCTATGAAAACTGCATCTTACACTATCACTTTCTTCATAACAAGCTCTTCCTAATCATCCCCTACATCATTTCTAAGTCAGTTTGATGTTTAGCATACTTCATGTTATTGCTGTAAAGGGTAGCATCATGCTGACCACAGATCAATGACCTGCGAGTTAAAGACATAGGGATAATGTCTTGCATGTTATTGTTGAAAGGTCAAATGCATGCCAGCCTCAGATCAGTACCTTACAGGTTAACATCTTCAGGTTAGTGCTTTGCATGTTATTGCTGCAGAGGTAAATGACATGTAGGCTGCAGGTCAGCATTCTGTGGTCTAATGTTATAGCGGTCAGTGTCCTGAAGTTTAAGGGCTACTAGGTTAGCACTCTGCAGGATAATTATGCACAGGTTAGCACTATGCAAGATAATTCTGCATTAGGTAGCACCCTGCAGATAATTTCTTCACAGGTGAGCACTCTGCAAGTTAATTCAGCACAGGTTAGTGCTCTGCAGGATAATTTTGCACAGGGTAGCACTCCGCAGGTTAATTCTACATTATGTAGCACTCTGCAGATTAATTATGCACAGGTTAGTGCTCTGCAGGCTAATTCTACACATGTTAGCACTCAGCAGGTTAATTCTGCACAGGTTAGTGCTCTGCGGGTTAATTCTGCACAGGTTAGTCCTCTTTAGGTTAAGTCTGTATAGGTTAGTGCTCTGAAGGTTAATTCTGCCCAGGTTAGGACTCTGCAGTTTAATTCTGCACATGTTAGTGATCTGCAAGTTAATTCTGCACAGGGTAGCACTCTGCAGGTTAATTCTGCACAGGTTAGCACTCTACAGGTTACTTCTGCACAAGTTAGCAATCTTCAGGTTAATTCTGCACAGGGTAGCACTATGCAGGTTAATTCTGCACAGGTTAGGACTCTGCAGGTTAATTCTGCATTAGGTAGCACTCTGCAGGTTAATTTTGCAAAGGTTAGTCCTCTGCAGGTTAATTCAGCACAGGTTAGCGCTCTGCATGTGAATTCAGCACAGGTTAGTGCTCTGCACGTTAATTCTGTACAGGTTAGTGCTCTGCAGGTTAATTCTGCACAGGTTAGTCCTCTTTAGGTTAATTCTGCACAGATTAGCCTTCTTTAGGTTAATTCTGCACAGGTAGTGCTCTGCAGGTTAATTCTGCACAGGTTAGTGCTCTGCAGATAAATTCTGCACAGGTTAGTCCTCTGCAGGTTAATTCTGTACAGGTCTTTGCTCTGCGGGTTAATTCTGCACAGGTTAGTGCTCTGTAGGTTAATTCTGCACAGCTTAGCACTCTGCCGGTTAATTCTGAAAAGGGTAGCACTATGCAGGTTAAGTCTGCACAGGTTAGTGCTCTGCAGGTAAATTTTGCATTAGGTAGCACTCTACAGGTTAATTCTGCACAGGTTAATGCTCTGCAGGTTAATTATGCACAGGTTAGGTCATGGCTTAGATATACAGAGAAATGTGTTTACAAAGGAGAATAAGGGGAATGGTAGGAAGGCACTAATACCTAGGTCATGGCTTAGATATACAGAGAAATGTGTTTACAAAGGAGAATAAGGGAAATGGTAGGAAGGCACTAAGATCTACGTCATGGCTTAGATATATAGAGAAATGCGTTTACAAAGGAGAATAAGGGGAATGGTAGGAAGGCACTAAGATCTAGGTCATGGCTCAGAGATATAGTGAAATGTGTTTACAAAAGAGAATAAGGGGAATGGTAGGAAGGCACTAATACCTAGGTCATGGCTTAGATATATAGAGAAATGCGTTTACAAAGGAGAATAAGGGGAATGGTAGGAAGGCACTAAGATCTAGGTCATGGCTCAGAAATATAGTGAAATGTGTTTACAAAGGAGAATAAGGGGAATTGCAGGATGGCACTAAGATCTAGGTCAGGCTTAGATATATAGAGAAATGTGTTTACAAAGGAGAATAAGGGGAATGGTAGGAAGGCACTAAGATCTAGGTCAGGATTAGATATATAGAGAAATGTGTTTACAAAGGAAAATAAGGGGAATGGTAGGAAGGCACTAAGATCTAGGTCATGGCTCAGAGATATAGTGAAATGTATTTACAAAAGAGAATACGGGGAATGGTAGGAAGGCACTAATACCTAGGTCATGGCTTAGATATACAGAGAAATGTGTTTACAAAGGAGAATAAGGGGAATGGTAGGAAGGCACTAAGATCTAGGTCATGGCTTAGATATATAGAGAAATGCGTTTACAAAGGAGAATAAAGGGAATGGTAGGAAGGCACTAAGATCTAGGTCATGGCTCAGAGATATAGTGAAATGTGTTTACAAAGGAGAATAAGGGGAATGGTAGGAAGGCATTAAGATCTAGGTCAGGCTTAGATATATAGAGAAATGTGTTTACAAAGGAGAATAAGGGGAATGGTAGGAAGGCACTACGATCTAGATCAGGCTTAGATATATAGAGAAATGTGTTTACAAAGGAGAATAAGGGGAATGGTAGGAAGGCACTAAGATCTAGGTCAGGATTAGATATATAGAGAAATGTGTTTACAAAAGAGAATAAGGGGAATGGTAGGAAGGCACTAAGATCTAGGTCAGGATTAGATATATAGTGAAATGTGTTTACAAAGGAGAATAGGGGGAATGGTAGGAAGGCACTAAGATCTAGGTCAGGCTTAGATATACAGAGAAATGTGTTTACAAAGGAGAATAAGAGGAATGGTAGGAAGGCACTAATACTTAGGTCATGGCTTAGATATACAGAGAAATGTGTTTACAAAGGAGAATAAGGGGAATGGTAGGAAGGCACTAAGATCTAGGTCATGGCTTAGATATATAGAGAAATGCGTTTACAAAGGAGAATAAAGGGAATGGTAGGAAGGCACTAAGATCTAGGTCATGGCTCAGAGATATAGTGAAATGTGTTTACAAAGGAGAATAAGGGGAATGGTAGGAAGGCACTAAGATCTAGGACAGGCTTAGATATATAGAGAAATGTGTTTACAAAGGAGAATAAGGGGAATGGTAGGAAGGCACTAAGATCTAGGTCAGGCTTAGATATATAGAGAAATGTGTTTACAAAGGAGAATAAGGGGGATGGTAGGAAGGCACTAAGATCTAGGTCATGGCTTAGATTATATAGAGAAATGTGTTTACAAAGGAGAATATGGGGAATGGTAGGAAGGCACTAAGATCTAGGTCAGGCTCAGATATATAGAGAAATGTGTTTACAAAGGAGAATAAGGGGAATAGTAGGAAGGCACTAAGATCTAGGTCAGGCTTAGATATATAGAGAAATGTGTTTACAAAGGAGAATAAGGGGGATGGTAGGAAGGCACTAAGATCTAGGTCAGGCTTAGATATATAGAGAAATGTGTTTACAAAGGAGAATAAAGGGAATGGTAGGAAGGCACTAAGATCTAGGTCGTGGCTTAGATATATATAGTGAAATGTGTTTACAAAGGAGAATAAGGGGAATGGTAGGAAGGCACTAAGATCTAGATCATGGCTTAGATATATAGAGAAATGTGCTTACAAAGGAAAATAAGGGGAATGGTAGAAAGGCACTAGGACCTAGGTCATAGCTTAGATATATAGTGAAATGTGTTTACAAATGAGAATAAGGTGAATGGTAGAAAGGCACTAAGATCTAGGTTGTGGCTTAGATATATAGTGAAATGTGTTTACAAAGGAGAATAAGGGGAATGGTAGGAAGGCACTAAGATCTAGGTCATGGCTTAGATATATATAGAAACTATGTTTACAAAGAAGAATAAGGGGAATGATAGGAAGGCACTAAGATCTAGGTCATGGCTTAGATATATAGAGAAATGTGTTTACAAAGGAGAAGAAGGGGAATGGTAGGAGGGCACTAAGATCTAGGTCGTGGCTTAGATATATAGTGAAATGTGTTTACAAAGGAGAATAAGGGGAATGGTAGGAAGGCACTAAGATCTAGGTCATGGCTCAGATTTATAGAGAAATGTGCTTACAAAGGAAAATAAGGGGAATGGTAGAAAGGCACTAGGACCTAGGTCATAGCTTAGATATATAGTGAAATGTGTTTACAAAGGAGAATAAGGGGAATGGTAGGAAGGCACTAAGATCTAGGTCATGGCTTAGATATATAGAGAAATGTGTTTACAAAGAAGATGAAGAGGAATGGTAGGAAGGCACTAAGATCTAGGTCGTGGCTTACATATATAGTGAAATGTGTTTACAAAGGAGAATAAGGGGAATGGTAGGACGGCACTAAGATCTAGGTTGTGGCTTATATATAGAGAGAAATGTGTTTACAAAGGAGAATAAAAGGAATGGTAGGAAGGCACTAAGATCTAGGTCATGGCTTAGATATATAGAGAAATGTGCTTACAAAGGAAAATAAGGGGAGCGGTAGAAAGGCACTAGGACCTAGGTCATAGCTTAGATGTTTAGTGAAATGTGTTTACAAAGCAGAATAAGGGGAATGGTAGTGAGGCACTACGATCTAGGTCATGGCTTAGATATATAGAGAAATGCGTTTACAAAGGAAAATAAGGGAATGGTAGAAAGGCACTAAGATCTAGGTCGTGGCTTAGATATATAAAGAATGTGTTTACAAAGGAGAATAAGGGGAATGGTAGGAAGGCACTAAGATCTAGGTCATGGCTTAGATATATGGAGAAATGTGTTTACAAAGGAGAGTATGGGGAATGGTAGGAAGGCACTAAGATCTAGGTCATGGCTTAGATATATATAGAGAAATGTATTTACAAAGGAGAATAAGGGGAATGGTAGGAAGGCATTAAGATCTAGGTCATGGCTTAGCTATATAGAGAAATGTGTTTACAAAGGAGAATAAGGGGAATGGTAGGAAGGCACTAAGATCTAGGATATGGCTTAGATATATAGAGAAATGTGTTTACAAAGGAGACTAAGGGGAATGGTAGGAGGGCACTAAGATCTAGGTAAATGCTTAGATATATAGAGAAATGTGTTTACAAAGGAGAATAAGGGGAATGGTAGGAAGGCACCAAGATCTAGGTCATGGCTTAGATATATAGTGAAATGTGTTTACAAAGGAGAATAAGGGGAATGGTAGTGAGGCACTAAGATCTAGGTCATGGCATAGATATACAGAGAAATGCATTTGCAAAGGAAAATAAGGGAATGGTAGAAAGGCACTAAGATCTAGGTCGTGGCTTAGATATATAAAGAAATGTGTTTACAAAGGAGAATAAGGGGAATGGTAGGAAGGCACTAAGATCTAGGTCATGGCTTAAATATATGGAGAAATGTGTTTACAAAGGAGAGTATGGGGAATGGTAGGAAGGCACTAAGATCTAGGTCATGGCTTAGATATATATAGAGAAATGTATTTACAAAGGAGAATAAGGGGAATGGTAGGAAGGCACAAAGATCTAGGTCATGGCTAAGATATATAGAGAAATGCGTTTAGAAAGGAGAATAAGGGGAACGGTAGGAAGGCACTAAGGTCTAGGTCATGGCTTAGATAAATAGAGAAATGTGTTTAGAAAGGAGAATAAGGGGAATGGTAGGAAGGCACTAAGATCTAGGTCATGGCTTAGATATATAGAAAAATGTGTTTACAAAGGAGAATAAGGGGAATGGTAGGAAGGCACTAAGATCTAGGTCATGGCTTAGATATATAGAAAAATGTGTTTACAAAGGAGAATAAGGGGAATGGTAGGAAGGCACTAAGGTCTAGGTCATAGCTTAGATATATATAGAAAAATGTGTTTACAAAGGAGAATAAGGGGAATGATAGGAAGGCACTAAGATCTAGGTCATGGCTTAGATATATAGAGAAATGTGTTTGCAAAGGAGAATAAGGGGAATGGTAGGAAGGCACTAAGAACTAGGTCATGGCTTAGATATATAGTGAAATGTGTTTACAAAGGAGAATGAGGGGAATGGTAGGAAGGCAGTAAGATCTAGGTCATGGCTTAGATACATAGAGAAATGTGTTTACCAATGAGAATAAGGGGAATGGTAGGAGGGCACTAAGATCTAGAGCATGGCTTAGATATATAGAGAAATGTGTTTACAAAGGAGAATATGAGGAATGGTAGGAAGGCACTAAGATCTGGTAGGAAGGCACTAAGATTTAGGTCATGGCTTAGATATATAGAGAAATGTGTTTACAACGGAGAATAAGTGGAATGGTAGGAAGGCACTAGGATCTAGGTCATGGCTTAGATATATAGAGAAATGTGTTTACATAGGAGAACAAGGGGAATGGTAGGAAGGCACTAAGATCTAGGTCATGGCTTAGATATATAGAGAAATGTGTTTACAAGGTAGAATAAGGGGAGTGGTAGGAAGGCACTAAGATATAGGTCATGGCTTAGATATATAGTGAAATGTGCTTACAAAGGAGAATAAGGGGAATGGTAGGAAGGCACTAAGATCTAGGTCATGGCTTAGATATATAGAGAAATGTGTTTACAAAGGAGAATAAGGGGAATGGTAGGAAGGCACTAAGATCTAGGTCATGGCTTAGATATATAGTGAAATGTGTTTACAAAGGAGAATAAGGGGAATGGTAGGAAGGCACTAAGATCTAGGTCATGGCTTAGATATATAGTGAAATGTGTTTACAAAGGAGAATAAGGGGAATGGTAGGAAGGCACTAAGATCTAGGTCATGGCTTAGATATATAAATGTGTTTACAAAGAATAAGGGGAATGGTAGAAAGGCACCAAGATTCAGGCTTAGATATATAGAATGTGTTTACAAAGGAGAATGGTAGGAGGGCACTAAGATCTAGGTCATGGCTTAAGATATATAGAAATGTTTCAAAAGGAAATAAGGGGAATGGTAGGAGCGCACTAAGATCTATATCATCCCTTAGATATATAGGAAATGTCTTTACAATGGAGAATAAGGGGAATGGTAGGAAGGCACTAAGATCTAGGTCATGGCTTAGATATATAGAGACATGTGTTTACAAAGGAGAATAAGGGGAATGGTAGGAAGGCACTAAGATCTAGGTCATGGCTTAGATATAGAGAAATGTGTTTACAAGGAGAATAAGGGAATGGTAGGAAGGCACTAAGATCTAGGTCAAAGCTTAGATATATAGTGAAATGTGTTTACAAAAGAGGAGAATATGGGAATGGTAGGAAGGCACTAAGACCTAGGTCATAGCTTAGATATAGTAAAGAAATGCGTTTACAAAGGAGAATAAGGGGAATGGTAGGAAGGCACAAAGATCTAGGTCATGGCTTAGATATATAGAGAAATGCGTTTAGAAAGGAGAATAAGGGGAACGGTAGGAAGGCACTAAGATCTAGGTCATGGCTTAGATATATAGAACAATGTGTTTACAAAGGAGAATAAGGGGAATGGTAGGAAGGCACTAAGATCTAGGTCATGGCTTAGATATATAGAGAAATGTGTTTACAAAGGAAAATAAGGGGAATGGTAGGAAGGCACTAAGATCTAGGTCATGGCTTAGATATATAGTGAAATGTGTTTACAAAGGAGAATAAGGGAATGGTAGGAAGGCACTAAGATCTAGGTCGTGGCTTAGATATATAAAGAAATGTGTTTACGAAGGAGAATAAGGGGAATGGTAGGAAGGCACTAAGATCTAGGTCATGGCTTAGATATATGGAGAAATGTGTTTACAAAGGAGAGTATGGGGAATGGTAGGAAGGCACAAAGATCTAGGTCATGGCTTAGATATATAGAGAAATGCGTTTAGAAAGGAGAATAAGGGGAACGGTAGGAAGGCACTAAGATCTAGGTCATGGCTTAGATATATAGAAAAATGTGTTTACAAAGGAGAATAAGGGGAATGGTAGGAAGGCACTAAGATCTAGGTCATGGCTTAGATATATAGAGAAATGCGTTTACAAAGGAGAATAAGGGGAATTGTAGGACGGCACTAAATTATTTTTAAAAAAAAAAAGGTTTAAAAAGGGGAAATAAGAAGGGGGGGCCCAAAAATTAGGATGGTTAAAAAAAAAATTTGGAAAAGGAGAAAAGGGGAATTAGGGGGCCCTAAATTAGGATGGTTAAAAAAAAAAATGGTAAAAGGGGAAAAAAGGGGAATTGGGGGGGCCCTAAATTAGGATGGTTAAAATGGGGAAAAGGGTTTTTAAAAGGGGAAATGGGGAATTAGGGGGCCCTAAATTAGGATGGTTAAATAAAAAAAAAA